>NC_056741.1:1222814592-1222972092 GCF_019279795.1 Protopterus annectens | reverse complement strand
TTTATGAGCTGGGAGGGGACAAGATTTATATAAGGCTAGATGCTTACCTTTCTTGTTAGATAAGTTAATGATTCTATTATCGCACCACATTAGATATTTGATATACTTATTATTTTGTTTATGGCAAAATAAGACAGTTTCCTCTAAAGAGAGCTTTAATAAGACATACAATTCCTAGTTTAGGACGGGGTGTCAGTGCTCATGGATTTGGAATAACTGGACCCGTTATGTTTTTTTTTTTCCTAAAAGGTGGTTAGTATTCTACAGGTTTATTTTGTTTAGGTCCCTGAATGTAGATGGATTATTGGGACTAGGGAGGTTGATCTTGAGTGAGAGGCTGATCACTGAATGGTCTGATTTAAGTACAAGAGGGAATATATGTGGGAATTAGAAGATGGAAGGGCACTTAATTAAGATAAGGTCTATGAGGTTTAGGCTTGCCCTAGGGAAATTAGCTATTTAATTTGAAGATCATGAGTTGATAATATAAAGAAAGGCTTAGGCATAACAATTGTAGCATATGTAAGTGAACCAGCTGATATTTTGATAATTATAATCTCCTAATAAAAAAGGTGTTTAGTTTCACTTTCATCTGGTGGAGGGCACATGTTTAAGTATTCAATATGTTCCTTTGGTGACAAAAAATGGGAACTGTAATACCCAAGAAAGAAAAAAAATTGTTTTGTCGACAGTGATTTGGATCTGTACTAAATTAGGGTTAACATCATTTTGGATGAGAAACTTAGCTATAATATCTCAAATACATATGGATCTGCTCCTACTACTATTAGTGGTCCTAAATGAATGATGGGGTGAACCCCAGAATGGAATAGACTGGGACCGTGTTTAAGTAGCTACACAAGTATATGTCCCTCGGTAAAGGAGCTTCCAAGTCAGACAATTTGCCTCTGAAGTTTCTTGTGTTGATCAGTGCCACCTTCCAGTTAACAAATTGGAATTGTCTATGTTGAAATATCTAGCAATTTTTCACTGTTTAAGAAAAGCATGTCAGGGGTAGAAAAGACTTTTGCCAGTATGTCAGAACCTTCAAAGGACAGGTTCAACCTGTCTCTGACCAAGAAATAAGGTCTAGCTACCATGTTTTGTCACAAAATGGATATCACTAGAATGACACCATTTACTTAGACAGTCAATGAAGCCAATGATGGATGATTTGCATTTAGGTATCAATTTAGGTAAAGATAGAATACTCTTCAACACAAGAAATCTCCTCTCCTTAAGAGCATATGATAAGAGCTCCATTATGTGATACTCCAGCAGACACAAGCATCCTTCAGAAAGGCCTCATAGAAACGGATAACTGGTGCCAGAGCCATGGCCTTAAACTGAATGCCAAAAAATGTATAGTCATACCCTTTGGGAAAAACAAAGTACCCACAAATTACCACAGAGGTGGTAATCCATTAAGTAAGGAAGAAGTAATCAGGGACCTAGGGACCCAAGTTGACAGTAACCTCTCATTTGACACTCACGTTGCCAAGGTGGTTAGGAAGACCTTCTATATTACCCACCTTATCATGAAAGGATTCACATCTAGATCAAGAGAGGTCATTGTGCCCCTGTACTCTTCCCTTATCAGGCCCATAATTGAGTACAATGCCCCATTTGGGATGTACCTTACCCGACACCTGCAGCAGTTAGAAAGACCCCAAAAGTACCTCACCAAGAGGATCAAGGGTCACAAACATATGTCATATGCTGCCCGGCTGAAGAAACTCCAGCTCTATTCAGTCGAATACCACCTACTCAGAGGCGATCTATGTCTGACGTACAAGGCCATGTCCAAACCGGAATTAATGGACATGCTCCACCTCAGAAAATCCAAATCCACCAGAGCCACGAGAGTGAGAGATTTGAACCTCAACACAGAAATAAATAGGATGTGCTGGAGGGACAGATTCATAACCCAGAGGCTCCCTACACTCTGGAACACAATCCCAGTCCATGTTAGGCAGAGCCCCTCACTGACTCGCTTAAAGAGAAATCTTGACGAGTGGATGGGAGATCGTAGGTTTACCCCGGGGGTCACTTCTGTGTCACTACTAGACAGAGGCACAGTAAACTAAACCCTAAATGGGCATAGTATTCTCATTCCAAGGGGTGGCGAAAGCCACACACACTCAGACTAGGCTTATAAATGCCCTAGGGCAGATAGCCTAGTATGAACCTATGAACCTATGAACCTATGTACCTGGTGTCTGTGAGGTAAACACCTTGACCATTATGCCAACTCCTCAAAGCTAAAGAAATAAACCTCACATTTCTGTCTCTCTGTAGCAGCATTTAGAAGAGTGTCCAAATGTACAGACTTCATCCAATGGCCAGGAACTGAGCCCAGGTCAGCTGCTTGGAAGTCAGCTATACTCATTACTATATCATGTTTCTCTGCATCTATTTTAAGGAGGACCATTTGTAATCATCCACTCCAGTATGGGGAACCACAAGGTTGTACTCATGTTTTGGAAACTTCAGGGCCTGAAGTGTCATGTAAATAATTGTAATCCTAGTATGTGAGAGTCAACTAACAGTCTCTCTGTCTACTGTCAGTGTATACTCTATATCCTGACAATGGTATCACCAATAATGACAACATTTATGGTACTATTATCTGCATTCCTTGGATCATGATGTGCTGATGTGATGTTAGATGTGGATAATGATGCATCCATGTGAGTAGTGGGCCTACATGACTATGATACTGTGTGTTGTTGAGGTTCCATATCATGTGTCTTGGAGGACATTGGTAGGCATTTTGACTTTCTGAGTATACACTGGTTTAAGTTTGCTTATAAAATATTTGCGAGCTCTGTCTGTAGTTTTAGTATATTACTGCATCACTCACACATTGATGGATTTTGCATAAACATGAGACAGTTTCTGCATTAGGGAGATTAGGGTGAGTAAGGAAACAGAATTAACAGTTTATGGCTTATAGTTGGAGGAATAATAGGCGGGGGAGGTACTAGATGAAAGGGCAGTTGTAGTGGTGGTAACAGAAGGCTAGCCATGTCAGTCAGACTAGATGTTGTTGCCTGGAGGAATATAGAGGGCAGCAATGCATATGGATTTGTGTTTGTTGAGGTTTAAGGAGAGCAATACAGAGTTCAGAAATGGCAAATTTAGGAATGGGATTAGTGTAGGGAGTAACAGTGTTGGAAGAGGAGTAGAGTATAGCTACTCCACCATGTTTTTTGTTGGGTCTGTCAGAGCATAGCATTTGGTAGCCTGGTGGGAGAATTTCATTATTTTTATATTAGAATTAAGCCAGGTCTCTGTGATGGCAACAATGTCAGGTTGGTTATGGGGCAGCCAAGCGTGGAGGATGGGAATTTTATTTCTAAGGCTTTGGGCATTGATTGTAATAAAATGCAAATTCTTGGGGGTGGAGGAATGTGGTAGATGGAGATGACAGTTGGGTGTGACGTTGGTAGGGCCAGGGTTGGGGTGGATGTCCCCGGAGAGAGACAGTGAGAGCCTGCCTAGTATGAGTCTAATATAGTTTGTTAAAGAGGGTGAGTACAGGTGATGTTGAATGGTATAATTGGATGGGTGTGGGGGGGTGAGGGAGAAGAGGATGGAGTAGGATGGGAATTACTCAAATTAAATAGGAGGGTAGTGTTTGAAGAGTAGAGCTCATGGGCTATGGAAGAGAAAGATGGATAGGTAGTGTGTTTGAAGTCTGATGTATAGTGTGACGGTAAAGTGTAGAAGTGTGATGCATATTGTGAAGGAAAAGTATGAGGGGGTAGGAAGGTAGGTAAGATAGGAAAGAATTGAAAGTAGAGTGATGATTATTATTAGGTTAAAAGAGTATATTGAAGTCTGAGTTGAGATTAGGAGGGGTGATGGGAGGGGTTGGGAAGTTTTGTAGGTGACTGCATGCTGTGGCAGAGTGGGAGGAGTTATGGGTAGAATAAATATAGGGGTAGTGGGGGTGGGTGGGAAATGAGGACAGGACAGGGGAGCGGAGTGAGCCTGAGCATTAGCAATGGTGAACAGAGCGGGGACACACCAAGAGCGGCAGGTAAGGAGCGTTTAGACAAAAAGCAATCAATCAGTAAGGTGGCAATGGGACTGTTCTGTAGTATAGTTCTGTGAAAGGTAAAAGATGTGGACAAGTAAGCCAATTTGAGTTGTATGGATGGATGGGGGGCCTACAAGAGCAGAAGGGGGTAGCAGAAGTAAGACAGTAAGGGGTAGCAGAAATAAGACAGTAAGGGGAACTAAGAACTTGCTATGGAAGTAAAAGTCTAAAGTTTCAACAGTTGTCTAGGAGTATGTTACTATGGTACAGCTAAGGAGATTATAGACAGACTTTTAACAAGGAAGGAATGTAAGTAACAATATGGGAAGGGGGGAGTTAAAATAATTTTATATGCAGCCTAATTTAAACACTATGGTAGGGGAAGAGAGAAAAAAAGGTAAGAATAACTTGGAAGTCATGGGGGATACAGTGCAGCTGTCATTACCGATGCAGAACTCACCCAAAAGGCACTACAAATATGTGTTTGCTTAACAAAGCAATAGTTAGTGCTACTAAAAGGATTACAAGACAAAATCCAGTGGAGTGGAGTTGAAGATAGCTGTTGTAAGCACTTGGATAGAAGCAGAGAGGCTGTGGAGGTGATCAGCTAGTAGTCCAAAAGTTTTCTGAAGTTTATAATATTTTGGCGTGTCTGTGATCTCAAGTATGAGGAGGGGAACAAACTGGACCCACTATGTGGTCATGGTGTACAGGCAATGGGAACTCCCAACACCAGGGACTGCAGGTGCTTAGAGCTCCAGCCCCAGTCTCAGATCTGTACCATCCCCCAACACCAGGGACTGCGGGTGCTTAGAGCTCCAGCCCCAGTCTCACATCTGTACCATCCCCCAACACCAGGGACTGCAGGTGCTTAGACCTCCAGCTCCAGTCTCACATCTGTACCGCCCCTCTCTCTCCCATTACCTTCCTCCCTTGCCTACCAGCTTTTTCTTTTATCACATTGGATTATTTCTCTACTTGCCACCTTTCTGCTTTGGCAGCGTCCACCTCCTCATAGGAACCTGTAGCTGTAATTGCACAGAGCTGTGGCTTTTCCTTAGTTCTGTTACATCTGCCACAATTACTTTGAGCAAACCCAAAACTCAGACTAACTTTTGCTTTACTGTACCTTATACTGTGATGTAATCATACAGACCAAATACCATGACTCCTGTGACTTTTTTCCACTTCATCTCCTCTATTATATCCGTGCAACTACGTGATGTATGGCAATATAACAGGATATCATATCTCAGGCTGCCATTTTGTTGGGGCTTTCCATTGCCTCCAACAATAAACAATTTTCTTACAGACTATAATGGAATATTTCCAGTCAATGTGAGAAATATTAGTGTTTCAACTTTTATTCAAAATCATGGTGTCAAAAATAAGAGTACAGTTCGGTACCTAGAGTTTTAGCCAAACATTCAGCACTTACAAATGCTTATTTTTGTTTACCTGTGTTCCTGATTTATGACCTTTGTCCCTGACTGTTTCATTTTGCCCCTGATTCTTGATATGACAGATAGAGGGCTATGTTTCCCTATCATAGCTGGTAGATGTGAGAGCTTAGCCTTATTCTATACTGGGTTTTAAAGCCCTGCATAGAATCATGCTAACAGTTTGATTTGGTGAGGAGACATTTCATTTTGGTAACATAATTACAGAATTTTATGACACCTGTTGCCCAAAAGTCTCATTTTCTGGCAAATTTCAAAAACCTAAAAACTTTGCATGCCATCAAGCCAGCAGTTACAACTGATGCAGGTTTACAGATGTTTCTGATATAACTCATTTGTGTTGCACTGACTGTCTTTCCAAAAACGCTAAGATGCATCCCTGTATAAAAAATAATATCAATAGAGACAAAAATTAACTAATGTGTTTTTTGTTTGTTGTTGTTCTGAAGAAGTCATTCACTAATGGATGAATGGTTGTTAAAGCAACAAGGCCTGTAGATTGTAATGCCATGCAGAAGTTAAACATATTTATATGTCAGTCTGCTTTATAAATGTTTGCATTGTGTGTAGCTAATCACATCAGACTGGAGTGATCCTGAGTTTCCTCCTTACAGCTCTTTGTTAATTCTCCGTGGTCTAACTGGTAACACCTGTATGCGTGAGAACTTTTACTATCAGCGATCAGACCTTTGTTTGGCTTAGTCAGGTGCTTTGTTGTAAGATCATGAGAATACGGAACTTGTTCAGCAGATGGGATTAGTGAAGTTCAATACATTTACGGATTACACAATAAAATATCAGCTCAGTTTTTGGCCCAAGTTCATACTGCCACATAATGTGTGATGTACTTTATTTCAGTATAGTTATTTTACATTTTAAAAAGACTTAGAGTCCTTTATCTTAAGCTACCACTCCCAAAGAAGTAACATATCTAGAGATCAGGTTAAAAAGTTACGTAGACTGATTTACCAATTAGTATTTTCTGGATTACTGAGGAAAGCAAATGAAATATAGAACCTCCTTCAGTAAACTCAACAAAGTACAAGTGACATTCCTTTAAGTTGTAGAATCTTAAAAATAATGAGGACAAACTATGCTATTTGGCTGTATTACTTATGGTCTGCATTTGTGCTTGCAGTTTACTGTCATGAAAAATCATGCTACACTCTTACAGGTACAAAATCTGTTTCAAATTACCATCAATACATTCTTCCAGAAAATCTATGGATAATCAATTAGGGAATAACTCAAAACATGAAACAGGGTTCTTCAAAATTGTTTTTAAATAGTTTTAAATAAAATGGCAAATG
This sequence comes from Protopterus annectens, assembly GCF_019279795.1. Classification (NCBI taxonomy): domain Eukaryota; kingdom Metazoa; phylum Chordata; order Ceratodontiformes; family Protopteridae; genus Protopterus; species Protopterus annectens. The sequence goes on along the minus strand of NC_056741.1, from coordinate 1,222,965,277 downwards.
CTGCCAGTCTCAGTAACTTAAAAGTCAGTAAACATAAAAATGCAAACTGTTCTCATAACATTTAGACATCCATCAGCCTCTACGCAATAGTAGATACCAAAACAGCATTTTTTCTTCAAAGAAACCATGAAGGAAATATGTTCAACCAGATGCCCAAAAAAATGAATTTCCCAGACATCTGACCTGGACAAACTAACAGAAGTCTAAGCAATGCCGGTGACATGATGGAGCACCAGTTTGTGTTCACCATCTAACAGGCCCTTCAGTTTTAATTTTACAGTCCTAAGAAAATTATAAGTCCATCAATATTGTTCTCAAAAGCATTTTTGCTTGTGTCATTCACTCTGTCAAGATATCTTAAAGCTTACTCAAGTGCAATGTGTCTCCATGAAATTTCTAACTACAGTAACAAAATTTGCATTTAGGCTACAGAACCAGATATGTACAGACCTCATAAAGAGGACATTCAAAATACAAAGAGCAATTGTGAATGTTCCATCTGTTCATGGTGGTGTCAAAAAAATAATCATCTACCAAGATTCATAAGTCAGATTCAGACATCTGGTTCTTCAGATCAATGAAACTAATACCTGTATACACATTAAAATGGGAATGTTGAGTGACTGACAAATTGTTAGATTTTTCTGTGAACTTCAACTCTTGCAGAAAGACAGCTGTCCTCCTTAACCTGAGGACAACATTTTTTTTTTGTTCTTGGAATTGCACCATGACTTCAGGTCAGAGCTATTGCTTCTTTTCCCAGCAACTTCACACTCAGTAGTGAATTGCTCATGAGTATGCCGAAGGCCATGACTTAGGAAGAGCAAATGTTATCATCTATAAACAATAGAGATGCTGCCTGTATTAACTTTAAATAGGTACCCCCCCCCCCAAACTCAGCCATATCGTGATAAGCTGTCCATGAATGCATTTGCTGGAGTGAAAACAAGATGCAGGCTTAGAGAAGCCACAGCTATCACTGAGTTCATTTGACTTTATGTTGAGAATGCAAACACAACTCTCACTCACTTCATGCAGGGAATGGCTAGCATGTAACGGTGGTCCCAGTAGCCACACTCTCACAGGATCTGACTGAGAATATGGCAGGATATTCAGGCATAAGCCTTCTCCAGTTCCACAGGACAATTATAAACTGGATTATCAAATTCCCATGAGGCTCTCATGCAAGAGCTGTTGCAGTGTTCAGCATTCTGGTTCAAGGCTCCAGAGAGCACCCCTGCACTACAACACATACCACACTTTTCAGCCATGTAACCTGGACCGGAACACCAAAGGCGGAGGTGTGTCCATATTCATTAAGGATATCCACACCTCCAGGCTAGTTGCTCAGCATAATGCAGCCGAGGTTATCCAAGTGCAACTAACTCTGGGCAAAACTGCAATCCAAATTGTAGCTTGCTACAGATCACCCACCATGCCCCAGAATTCCCACTCCTCTTTTCTTGATGTACTGGAAAATATTAGGGTTCAACCAAACACCCTAATAATGGGCGATTTCAACTACCCCACCATTAACTGGGAAAACTACTCATGTACCAACTCCTTCGCTCAACGCTTTCTGGAATTCATAAACTCCAATGCCCTGGATCAACTTATCCACACCCCCACCAGGGGCAACAATATCCTGGATCTAGTCATTACCAATATGAGTGACCAGTGTTCCACAACTGAAGTCAATGCCTAATTGGTCCGCTCTAACCATAAGCTAATTACCCTAGATATCCACATCCTGCCTCCACCCCCCATTAAGGAAACCATGGTAAAAAATTTCTCCAAAGCCAACTTCATGCTTCTTAAGACAGAAGTGGTGAACTTCATGACACCCATGCAGATGGACAATACAGTTATGACTACTGAATCCTACACAATTGCACTTTATAAGCACTTACATGAGTGCATGGATCGTGCTATCCCAAACAGAACCAAGACGCTATCCTCCAAAAAAAGGAAGCCAATCTGGTGGTCCCCTGCCATAAACAAACTGTACAACAGAAGGAAGAAACTCATACAAAAGAGACTAAAATCCCACGAGTGGAGGAGCTCCCTGGTCAGCCTCAGTAAGAAGCTGTGATCCCTGATAAAATCCTCCAAAGCTAGTTACGAAAACAAAATTGCCAGTTATTCTAAAGACAACCACAAAGCATTCTATAGCTATGTCAAGAATCTCAATGGCAACACTCAGATCTGCTCTGAGTTACAGCACAATGACACTAAATATACAGACCCAACTGATATTGCCAACATCCTGGCGGATAGGTGCAGTGCTAACTTTACCCCCCTGTCACCCCCTAAAGAGCCCATCTCTACACCGGAAGAATGCAAAGCTCCTGTAATCACAGCTGCACAGGTAAAAACCACACTCTCTAAAGCCAAGAACACAGCATCCATGGGACCAGACAACATCCCAGGCTGTGTTCTACATGAACTACAGAACGAACTGGCACCCCACCTAAGTACCATGTTCAATCATAGCCTCACCTCAGGCTTTGTGCCTGCTGAATGGTGCACAGCAACGATTATCCCACTCCACAAGGGGGGAGCCACCATGGACCCCGGGAACTACTGCCCCATTAGCCTGACGAGCCTGGACTGCAAGGCCATGGAATGTATCATCATGGAACTTATAAACAAAGACATTGGTAATCTCCAAACTCTGGATCCCACCCAGTTCTGGTTTGTAAAAGGCAGATCATGTCTCTTAAACCTGATAGACTTCTTTGAAGCAGTCACCAAAGCCGTAGACAAGGGTAAGGTGGTTCACACAGCCTATCTAGATCTTGCCAAGGCTTTCGACACCACCCCCCACTCTGAAATTATAGATAAACTCACTAAACTAGGTATAAATCCCTATGTCACAAGATGGGTTGCCAACTGGCTCACTGACAGAACCCACACTGTGAAAGTAGCAGACTTCAAATCTGACTTCAGACCAGTGACAAGTGGAGTACCACAGGGTTCAGTCCTGGGTCCTCTCCTGTTTGGTATCTACTTCTCTGAAGTACAGGCTAACACAGAAGGTCTTTGGCTAATGAAGTTTGCAGATGACTGCAAACTAAGAGCCATAATCAAAACTCCTAACGATGTGGACATCCTACAAAAGGGCCTCACTGAGACAGATGCCTGGTGTCAAAGCCATGGCCTCAAGCTCAATGCCAAAAAGTGCATTGTCATCCCTTTGGTAAAAACTCTGTACCCATGAACTACAACATAGGCGGTAGTATACTTAACACCGAAAGTGTGATTATAGACCTTGGGACACAGGTGGACAGTAGTCTCTCCTTTGATGATCACATTGCCACAGTAGTCAGGAAATCCTTCTACATGGCACACCTCATCACAAAAGGTTTCTCATCCAGAAAAAAAGAGGTCATTGTTCCCCTCTACTCATCACTCATTAGACCCATTATAGAGTACAATGCCTCTTTTGGTATGTACCTCACAAGACATCTACAACAACTGGAAAGGCCGCAGAAATACCTCACAAAGAAGATAACAGGCCTCAAACGGATGCCCTATGCAGATCGTCTCAAAAAACTCCAGCTTTACTCCATCGCATATCGCCTACTCAGAGGTGATCTCTGCCTATCATACAAAGCTATGTCAAACCCAGAGCTGTTGGACATGCTCCACTTAAAGAAATCCCAATCCCTCCAAGCTACACACTCTAGGGACCTAAACCTTGTCACCACATTAAACAGAACATGCCAGAGGGATAGATTCCTGTCCCAGAGACTTCCCATACTCTGGAATAAACTACCTATCTATATCAAACAAAGCTCCTCATTAGCACTCTTCAAGAAAAATCTTGATGATTGGATGGGAGATAGGAAATTCACCCCGAGGATCACCTCTGTGGCTCTGCTCGACAGTGGCACAGGAAAATTATTTTCTTGGGTGGCAAAAGCCAGGGTACCTTTTTGGCTGGGCTTGTATAGGCCCCAGGGCTGATAGCCTATTACCTACCTATGAATCTATTCCACATTATTCCTTCTGAGTCTGAGGTTTGACTATTGACCAGATGGTCCTCTCCAGCAGGCTAATTTTCTCTATCCCAAACAGCTGACAAGTGTGATCCCCTGTATAATCTGAACACAGTTTCCATTTATTTCCTTAAATCAGGTGTGTATCACTCAAGATTGCAAGTCCAAAGCTTCTATATCTGTTGAAAAGATGTGTAGACCTTCCACATCAGTCCTGTCTATCATCTTCAAAATCTCTAATAGTAACAGACCCCTCAGTCAACCACAGATCTCAGGCACTGGTTCCTGATAAGAGGGAGCACTTAATGGATTCAGCAGTTTCTCTGAATGTCCTTTCTACCTTCTGACAAATATCCTGGCAGTGATATAAAAATCCCCATCCTTTAGTTGAGTTTACGCAAAGGTCCCACCTTCCCCTCCTAAAATAAACAGTTTGTTAGAATATCTGTGAAGACATACCATAACCCTTGTCAATAAGCTCCTGAACATCTCACATGCTCTAGCTTTCTGTTCAACAGTTGCTGTGATTCTGGCCTTCTTGAGCTACCAGTACCTTTTATTTAAATCGGCTAAATCAGAAGTTATCCACAAGCATTGCCTGGGAAGTAATTTTCATCTTCAGCTTCATAAGACCATCGGGATCTACTAGCAGGTCCTATAAAGCCTCACAAGCTCTTTCACCATTGAGGTCCACTAGCAGGTCCTAAAATTACTACCATTACACAAACTGACAAATACATTTAATAATTCAAGATTACCATCATGATGCACACTGACATATAAGTATAATAATTAACTTGTAATAGGGTAATTTGAATTGGTTTTCCTTATTTTGCTATGTGTTAATGCATGTGACCTTTTTTTGCTGACACTTTACATTTATTCATAAGTTTCTGAATTTTTCTAAAGCCACCAGTATAGTGTTGGTGAACACAGAACACTAACCAGTGTAGTGTAGTTAAATTACAATGAGCACCATGTCTGATAGTAGGCAGTTATCCATACTAAGAAAGGATGGCCTCACCTAAGCATGTAGGCTGCTTACCACATCCAGTGCTACAAGAAACCACAACATTTATTTCTTACTTAACTGGAATACAATATAGTGCTACTGCACTCTACGATTAACTGTGCCACCTGCAAGTTTAATATGCAAGTAAAGGAAATGCAAACCATTCTCTATTCTGTGTATAATTTGCGATGTTGCTCTTAGGTTCAATGAAGTTACCAATCTTGAGCTCTGAGTGACCACTGAGAGGCTAAACAACCCAGCAGAACTATAATGTATTAGCCAACTCAGTTGAGGAGCTATACCACATACCTAGTGGGTGGTATTTCAAGTTTCCATTCACTCATCAAATGTTGATTAAATGATGACTTTGTTGTGTAGAGGAAATCTGTTCCAAAGTATCAGTTGTGTTAAGTTATCTTTTTCTCACATCAGCAAGTGATATTTATGTGTCAATAAAGTCTGTAGTTTTTAATGCTAACAATTTTTTTGTAAACAGAGAAGCACCAAAGGGGCTCTTTCATAGAATGGAAGGTCAGGATAAGATCACCATGCAAGGACCTGTATGAAATGAAGCATAATAAGGGGGATTTTAGTCTGTCTGGGCAGCTTATCTAGCCAATACAATACTTTTATATGGAATTTCTAAGGTCTCTGTATTTGTGGAACCTAAAACCAGGTAAGGCTAAGGCTGCCTAAATCCAGGTACGGTGGGATGTCGGTAAAAAAGCTTGGCTACCGGTAAAGCCTTGAGAAAGGCTGTGCTTACCCGAGCATTTGTGGTTAAAGGCTGTGCTACCGGTAAAGCCTTGAGAAAGGCTGTGCGTACCCGAGCACTTGTGGTTGAAGGCTGAGTATAGCCTTTATAAAGTCTTCGTATACAGGTCATGGTTCCACACCCCCAGGTGCTCTTATAAAAGGATATCCTCAGGATCTCTCTTTCCATTAAGGAACTACGCTTCGATAGTGTTTGTACTTCTGGTACTTTTTACTTCAATAAAGTATGACCTTCCAGAATCTCAACTTCGACTACGTTGATTTTTTGCCACCACAGTGAGCAGAGCTCCTTAGCCGAGCCACATTTACATTGTTTTTGCCTGTTTTTCTGTGTGTTACAGCTTTGATTTCTAGCTGCCGCACCAGTGTTAGCTCTCACCAGCCGGAACTACGACCTGTATACAAAGCCTTTATAAAGGCTATACTCACCAGCCGGAACCACGACCTGTATACGATGGCTTTATATATATATTTACCACAAGTGCTCGGGTAAGCACAGCCTTTCTCAAGGCTTTACCGGTAGCACTGCCTTTAACCACAAATGCTTGGGTAAGCACAGCCTTTTTCAAGGCTTTACGGGTAGCCAAGCTTTTTCACCAACATCCCACCATACCTGGACTTAGGCAGCCTTAGCCTTACCTGGTTTTAGTTTCCACATGATCATCCATTTGTTCATGGCTATCTTAGGGTATTTTATTCGTGGACATTTTTCCTCCTCTGCATAGGAGCTTTAATACCCAGGTCTCACAGACAATCAATTTCCTGCTGGACAAGGTCTCTGTATTTGAACAAGGTGTTTAGAAAGATGCATGCCAAAGAGGACGCTATATTCAATGACAGGTCTAATGAAAGATAGAGAGGATCTATGACTTCCTTGAACCTTGATGAGATTCCCTTGAAAATTAACTATATTATATAGAAAGGTTTTCCAACGAAAATGATACACGGTGGCCAAAGGGTGATTTATTGTCAGAAAATGTGCAGGTCTCTAATGACTGTGTCAGTTTTAAGAGGGGCAAGGGTGTTTTTTATAAGGTACAATCTAGAGAAATTTGACTACCTTTGTATAGCTAGACTACATTTTTTCCCACTGGGTTTGAGTCCATGGTCATTATACCAAGCATTGGTTTGTCAAGCCCTTGCTGGGTATAAGAGAGCTGGTAGTGAAGTTTGTAATGGCACCCGTTTTCAGTCATCACCAGTCTTAGTAAACCATAGCCCTTTAAATTTTGCTTTCACATCAGAGAAGGAGATGTCAGAACTGGATCCTGTGGTATACCTATTGGAACATTTTTTAATGGAGGAGACAACACTGACCTTAATTGCATAGGTTATACAAATGCTCCAGTTAGTAATCCAGTGGGTAACGCTGAGGTTAATGTTTAGTTAGGTGAGGTTGTTGATAATACTTGTATGGGAAATGGTGTCAAAGGCCTTGGCCACATCCAGGTAAGCAGGATGAATTGACTGACCCTCATCCAGTTTCTTCATAACCCTTTCAAAGAAATCATACAGACTGAACATACATTATCTGCCCTTCATGGAATCAAACTGATTTGGATCAAGAGACCTATTTCATTGTTTATGAGTTCAGTGCTGATGTACTCTGTGATCCTACAGGTGATGCTGGTGAGATTTATGGGTCTATATTTATCAGGATTTTAGATGGGGCTACCCTTATGCAGTGGTACCACTATGGCAGTTCTCTATGCTTCTGGGACATAACCAGTAGTGAAGCACAGGTTGTACAGGTTTAGAAAGTCCTGAGCTCGGCTGTTTCAGGAGACAGCAGGAGGTCCCATGACATTATAAAGGTTAAAAAATGGTGATGAGCTCATACCCATGTGACTATACAACTTCTTCAAATGAAACACTGACAAAAAAATAAATGGGAAGTAAAAAAAAAAATACATTCAAATGTGCACAGGGAAGCACCTTGCATTGGCAAATATAAGTTAAATGCCACTCCATGGTGCAAAACAATCAAACTCTGAGTGTGACCCAGATTCATCTAGTTGTCCATCCAGCTGGAGGGGAATAAAGAGCAGATGCAGGTTAACCTAGATGGGGACAAACTTGTCTCTCCCACCATAGGAGCACCCTGCAGAAGAAAGGGTGGAGCTGAACTTCATGTGCAGAACTACTCAAGAGCACAATCCCAGCCAAGGAGAGATTGCAGTGTAGCCAACACTATGGATGTGCATAAGTGCATGCCCATCCTGGGCTTAATGTAGCAGGCATTGTACCATGTTTGCTGGCCAAAGAGCTGACAGCTGCAGGTGGCATACAAAAATCCCATCAGTCAAAAATAATGATGATGTACCATGACTATCTCCTCCCTGTCTCATGAAATGAGAAGTCTCAGACCCTGATTGCACCCCCTCTCCCCCCCATAGGTCTATAAACCAATATTCAATCTGTATTTGTGGACCAGGTGGTGGGATGCAGCACAGCTGATGGCCCAAGCACTGTTCAGACTTTAAAACAAGATTTTAAATAACACAGCATTTAGATGTAAGTATTGCCAGAATAACAGAATCAAGGCAAAAAGTGTTACTTGGTACTAAAAGGGGAAACTAGCTTTCAGACTAGATAAACGATTTATATTAGAGTGACTTTTATACACAAATTAAGGGCAAAGTAAAAGTTTCTACCAGCAGGGCTCATTACTAATTAATTATGTTGGTTGTGTGATATAAAGTGTATGATGCATGTCAACACAACATTTTTAAATAGCAACTAAAGGCTATCATGACATGTACATCTATAAGTAGCACAGTTGTGCACATTAATTATTCATATACAAACTAAGTAACCACTTTTTTTCCTAGCAGGAGATTTTCATGAATATACCAGAAATTATTTGCATACAGTTTTGTAAAGTCTTACATCCCTAAATAACTACCAAAGAGATATCAGGTGACTGCCATAAGAACAATTTGTTTATTCAATGATGTGCTCTTAAGCTTGTTACCAGAAACAGCAAAAGTGATCAGTTTTATTGTATGAAAAAGCAGACAAGGTTACATTGAGAGTGGAACAATGGGAAAGTCATTTTGAGAAAGTGGATAATTATATTAAGTTAACTGTAAGTTTCCTCCTTACTTAATACAACAGATGCCAAAACACTTAGATTGTTGTGTAGGTTATTAGCATCACAGAAGCCTACAATTAACTTGTTTAATGAGAATATGAACGTTTTCTAGTCACTTAAGCCCCAAACCATCAGCAAATGGGAAATATTGCAGATTTAACAAAAGAAATCAAACAAGAACAATATAGTTGCTTGTAATTATTGCAATGTAAGTAGAATTATGCAGTTTTGCATAATACTGTCACCTCAGATGAAGGCTGACTTAAACCTCGAGAGTCAAACTATTGTGTGGTGAGAATAATGAAAATACAGAAAAATAGTTTTTGTAGGGAAGATTTATCATTAGAAAGAGCCGTGAAGATAGCCGTGCCCATGGAAACAACAAAAGATGCTTTTGAGCAGTAACAAAATAGAGAATGTTGTTAATAAAGTAACTAATAAACATACACACAAGTGAGTATATGTTCATTGTGGTAAGACATCATAATATGATTGCCATTGCTAGTATATTCAAAACACTGTGAGAGGTGCCATAAGATCGGCTCTGTTGCTCAAATAATATTCTTCAGGAAAAGCAGTAAATGCACAATGAAGTAACGAACATATAAGACTAATATATGTGACCATTACAGACATCATGGCAGAGTTAGAGGACTTAGAGAGTGAGTATGAGGAAGTATGTTTGCTAGAATACTGTTTGACTGACAAGAACAGCAGAAGTTTGGGGGATGACCCCAGGTGTAGCAGGAGTGAACTTGAAAATGGAAGTAAGTACTGTGATATCTACCATTTCTAGAACTATAAAAAACTGCTCATACAAATACCGCTAGTGAAATCCAGGGTACTATTAGCACATAAACTGGTGAGAATCTGACCTCAAAATTTAAGAATGCTGTTCCACAAAATAAAATACTTCCCATAGATAGGTTCATAGGTTCATAGGTTTATACTAGGCTATCTGCCCTAAGGCATTTATAAGCCTAGCCCAAATTTTTGTGGCTTATATGAAAAAATACTGTGCCCATTAGTTTGTTGTGCCTCTGTCCAGCAGTGACACAGAGATGATTCCCAGGATAAACCTACGATCTCCCATCCACAGGTCAAGATTTCTCTTGAACAGAGCCAGCGAGGTGCTCTGCCTCACATGGATTGGGATTTTATTCCACAGCATAGGGAGTCTCTGAGTGATAAATCTATCCCTCCAGCACGCCCTATTTATATCCGTGCTAAGGTTTAAGTCGCTTGCTCTAGTGGTTTTGGTGGATTTGGATTTTGAGGTGGAGCATGTCCATTAATTCCGGGTTGGACATGGCCTTGTATGTCAGGCACATGTCACCTCTGAGCAGACGGTATGCAACTGAATAGAGCTGGAGTTTCTTCAATCTGGCAGCATATGACAGATTTTGGAGTCCCTTTATCCTTTTGGTGAGGAACTTTTGGGGTCTCTCCAAGTGCTGCAGATGTCGGGTGAGATACATCCCGAATGGGGCATTGTACTCGATCATTGGTCTGATAAGTGAAGAGTACAGGGGAACAATGACCTCACTAGATCTGGATGTGAATCCCTTCATGATCAGGTGGGCAAAGTAGAAGGTCTTTCTAACCACTTTAGCAATGTGAGGGTCAAAAGAAAGGCCACTGTCAACCTGGGTCCCCAGGTCCCTGATAACCTCTTCTCTGCTTAGTGGATTGCCACCTATATGGTAGCTTGGGGTTACCTTGTTTTTCCCTGACTATACATTTTTGGCGTTTAACTTCAGGCCATGGCTCTGGCACCAGCTATCTGTTTCCGTGAGACCCTTCTGAAGGATATCCGTGTCCGATGCACTTTCCACTATGGCCAGTTTGCAGTCATCTGCAAACTTTGTCAGCCAAAGTCCTCCCATGTTGGCCTGTACTTCTGAGAAGTAGATGCCGAACAATAGGGGCCAAGGGCGAGCCCTGTGGGACACCACTTGTGACCGGCTTGGAGTCTGACATAGCCAGCAACTCTAACCCTGTGGGCTCTGTCCTTAAGCCAGTTTGCAACCCATCTTGTGACATATGGGTTTACATGTTTTCTACAATACCCGAGTGGGGTATTGTGTCGAGGCCCTTGCAAGGTCAAGGTAGGCTGTATGGACTGCCTTTTCCTCATCAATGGCCCTGGTGACTGTTTCAAGAAGCTTCGACCAAGTTCAAAAGGCATGATCTGCCCTTGACGGCCAAACTGGGTCGGGTCCAATGTCTGCAAGTCCCCTATATCTTTGTTTATGAGCTCCATTATGATCCTCTCCATAGCTTTGCAGACTAGACTTGTTAAGCTTATGGGGCTGTAATTACCAGGGTCCGTGAGGCACCGCCTTTGTGGAGTGGGACCACAGTTGCTGCACGCCACTCCTTGGGCACGATCCTGTGGTAAGGCTGAGATTAAACAGCTGCCTTATGTGCGGGTTTAATTCCTCATTTAGCTCGTGTAGCACACAGCCGGGGACACCATCCGGTCCCATTGATGCTGTGTTTTTAGCTTTAGAGAGAGCAGCTTTCACCTGCACATTTGAGATGTCTGGGAGGCTACACTCTGCTGGGATAGTTATCTCTCCTTTAGAGAGGGGGTGAAGTTTGCACTGAACCTGTCTGCCAGTATGTTGGCAATGTCTGTGGGTTCAGTGATTTTTGTATCATTTTGGACTAATTCTGAGCATATCTGGGAGTTTCCACCCAGGTTCCTAACATAGCTGAAAAAGGCTTTATGATTGTCCTTTGAATCCATGGCAATTTTTCTCTCAAAATTGGCCTTAGTTGATTATATGAGTGCTCGTATTTTTTTACTAATAATGATCAGGGGTGACTTCTCGTTGATGGATTTTGTTCTATCATGTAATAGCTTTCTCCTCTTATTGTAAAGTTTGTTAATGGCTGGGGTCCACCAGACTGGACGTTTGCCCTTTGTGGAAAGAGTCTTGGTTTTATTTGGGATTGCCTGATCCATGCAGTCCTGGAGGTGTACATAGAAGGCATTTGTAAGGGCTTCCGCAGCTTGGGTTGTGGTTTCCACTGGCTCAGGGGCCTTGAAGGATACCACACCAGTCTTGAGTAGTGTGAAGTTTGCTTTAGAGAAGTTCTTCACTGTGGTCTTTTTTGTTTGGGGTGGAGGTGAGATGTGGATTTCCAGTGAGATTAGTTTATGATCAGATCTCACCAATGAGGGATATACTTCCGGTGTGGAGCATTTTGTCCCCATGTTTGTGATAATGAGATCTAGTATATTTTCTCCTCTCGTGGGAACAGTGACTAGCTGTTCCATGGCATTTGAATTTATGAACTCCAGGAACCATTGGGCTAGAAAGTTAGGGCTTGAGTAATGTTCCCAGTCTATATTCGGGTAGTTGAAGTCACCCAATATGATCAACCAACGTCCTTTAGATCCTACCTCCTCTGGTTTCTATAGAAATCAAGCTCCTCTCTGCTTTACTGCATACTATAACTGTAAGGATCCTGTAACAACTTATAGAAATATTATTGCATTTTGAATTGTATCTAATTCACCCTGCTGAAAAATGTATCTAAAATATTGTCCCTGTAAATGTATATTTTCTGTATGAATCTGTATGTAATTAATGTTTATTTTTTACTCTGTGGAGCTTTTCTCCCCGGGCCTCCGCTGAAAATGGACATGCATCCAGTCAGACTTTCCCGGTCAACAAATGTAAAATAAATAATAAATAAAATAAAAATGGTGTTTGGAGATACATTTATACCCTCCAGTGTCTTCAGGAAGGCTGTGTGGGGTTCCTGAGTTTGAGAGGGTGGCCTGTAGCATGCTACAATTTGTAGAGCAGTTTTGCCTATGGTTAGTTGCACCTGGATGGTTTCCGAAGCTTCATGCGTTGCCTCCAACCTGGAGGTGTGGGTATCCTTTATGAATATGGATACACCCCCTCCTTTTGTGGTGAAGGGAATTTCATGAACAAACCAGTATCCATGAAGAGATACCTGACCAGACTCCATAATTAGGATGGATGGCCATATTGACTCCATAGTGGGATGGATGGCCCTACATATATATATATATATATATATATATATATATATATATATATATATATATATATATATATATATGCAGAAAACAATGGCTGTTTGGAGGGTTGACTATAGTTAAGTAGCAAGCATTGTGGATGACCATATCTCAAAATAAAAGATGGAATCCAACATCATTCCAGTGACACAAATGACTGCCTGACTATTTAAAATCCAAATATCATACTGCAAATGTTGTAGACAGAGTACTTTGTACTGAGGGGATATTCTACAAATGATCTTATATTGGCCACTAGAACAAAGCAGATTGAGCACTATTTTGAATGTCAGAAGAAGCCAAACCAGTGTTAAAAACGGGGAATGAGAAAGGTAGAATATTTAGATAAAAAATAAATATTACTGATGATGGCATTTTGAAATGAAATAGTAACAGCTTATATGATTTAAAGTAAAGGGCTAATGTATTGCTTAACACTTATTAACGACCAGATATTTAACCATATAGTGTCTGCAATAAGGTCTCAATATAGATAAGTATATCTGTTTACATGAATATGTAGTTAGAATAATTGTCTGCTGTGTTACTGTGTGTGTGTGTGTGTGTGTGTGTGTGTGTGTGTGTGTGTGTGTGTGTGTCTGTGTAAATACAAACAGTTAATTCCCTAGACTACTAGACTATTATGCAAGTTGTAAGTAAATGAATCATCTGCTAATAGTACTGTGCACACACAAAATAACTTGTGAATTATGCTTCTTACCTAGGCATGCCATTCTGAAAGTTAGAACATCAAGCAAAGATGTACCAAACCTTCTCCAGTCCATGTGTAATTTATGTTGTCATGCATAATAACATTAAAGTGGAACTCATGTATTGAGTTCCCATAACCCTCAGTCACCGTACAGTTTAATGGCCTGCTTGAAATGTTGTCGGGCTTCTTCAGAATAACTGTGTCACCACTGCGTAGTAACAAATTATACCCGCTGATCACTTCAGGCCTGCGCCTTTGGAATCTAGTGAGCAGTATAGATCCATATAGAGAATATTCCCACAACGCAGACCTCTCTCTCTCAGTATCTCTGGAAATTTGCATCTCCCCTAGTTTCTATATCTGGATGCATGAAAGTCAACTGACCATTTGCCTAAGATTGCGTGATCTTCTGTCTAGAGATTTGATTAGACATCACAGGATATAACATGTAAACTATAATAATTGCTGTAAGCATATAACAATAACCAGTATGTGTTGTATAACTTCCCAACAGCAGTGCAAAACGTGCTAGTAAATTATACATAAGCAGACACAGACACTGGAACATTTCACTTAATGTTTTCACAGTTTCTACAATATTACCCATTCCCTCTACAGAGCCCCTAAATGTTTACAGTTGAAAACATTAACTGCAGACACTTCACAAAATGGCATATTCTAAAGGAAGCTATTCAGGTCTTTGCCATATATTTTTGGTCTGTTTTTCATAAAATTGTGATTTTCTGGCAGACTAGTGGCAAGTCATTAAATACTGAAGTTAGAAAATAATAGACATTTGAGTTTCAGACTTCATACCCTTCTGAAAATTCATGCTAATGCAAAATCTGTTATTCTATCAACTTTCTAAGTTTGTAAAAGCAATATTTAAAAATTGTCCCTATTTTTGGGCATTTGTCCTACTTTTATTTATGGCTTTGTCCAGATTTCTTGCTCTAAGAGGTTGAGAGGTATGGAAGGTATTTAATTCTGTCTGCAATTTTTTTAAAAAAGTAATTTGTTATAAAAAAAAAGGCCCATGACAGAGATAACTTTCAAGTGACTTATTTCCTGCTTGGGTTCAAAGTCTTCATCTTCAAAGACCTGTTTGAGTACAATGTCTTCAGTTTTCACTAAAAGACATTACATTAATCGTGAGTCACAAAAGAATAAAACAGAAAAAATTGTGCCTGAAAAAACAAAACTGTAGTAAATATACATTATCTAGACTCACAGTCTGTGGAATTATTTAGGTTTGAACAGCACGGATCAATAGACTGAAAAACATGGTTTATAGAAATAAAATGATAATTTTGTTGGTCAAGCTCTACAATTCTTTCATTTCTGCAAGATGCTGTTATCTGGAAGTGAGTTATGAATCTGAAAGAACAGTGTGTCAAAGTCCTCACAGAAGTATTTTATGGGCTTTCTCTGACTGCTTCCCTTAAAAGTACAGTATTTCCAAATGCACTAGAAAGTTGTTCCATGAAATATGACTTGCATTTCTCAGTATATGTCAAAAGATGCAATTTCTCTTTTTCACAAAGTAGTGACCACAAAAAGTTTTTCTGTATTACTGGAAGAGTTTCTAACTAATCATCAGCAATTGTGATATGAATATATTGTTTGGACTGCTTAGAAGATTAAAAAAAAACTGTTTTTCTGAAAAGGATAGTGATACTTGTGTCTTACAAGTTTCTTTGTCAATGGTGGAAAATTCAAAACCTAGACAAACAAATACGCATTTAAGGAAGACATGGAGCAAGTTGTGTATATATTATTTCATCTATTTGTTTTTCCTCCTTCTATCCTTCTAACCATCAGTTCCCCTTATTGTTCAATCACTTGTTTCCTTTCACAGTCCCTGCTCACCACTGCAACAGGTTAGTGGCGGGGCAAGAGTTACTCATAGACAGGCCACTACCAGGTGTTTTATTCCTTAGCATTCTTTCCCTGCTGTCATTGCTCCTACTGTAACAAGAACATACAATACTATGAGTATAATTGTGTACTTCCACACACCTAAACAGTCTACAACAGGAATGTCAAACATATTTGCCCATTGCTGGACACAGGACATGGAAGACATTTTCTGGCCAACAGTTATATAAGTAAATGAGAGTATTCCAGGAAATATGATTTGTATCAGATACTGAATCACAATAAAAGTGGGCACTTAAGTCTTATCTGGAAAGGGAGAAGAGTTAGACAGTGCGAAAGAAGAAAGAAATAAGAGAGGAGGAGAGACAGGAAATCTGCTCCCATCATACCTCTCAACTGTAAAGATTTTCACAGAATGCCCAGATTTCTCTCTCATATTTTTGGTACATTTTTTATAAAATTGTGTTTTTCTAGGAAATCATTGGCAAATTATTGATAATTTAAGTCGGAATATAATGACAGACATTTGAGTTTCAGACTTCATATCCTTCAGACAATTTGTGTTAATCCAAAACCTGTTATTCTAGCTACTTTCTAAGTTGTAACAGCAATATTTAAAAATTGTCCCTATTTTTGCGCCTTTGTCCCCCCATTTTTATGGCTTTGTCCAGATTTCTTGCTCTAAGAAGTTGAGAGGTATGGCTCCCATTAGCCTGGGTGTGTCAACCCTCCAGTCTGTTGCCATTTCTTGTATTGGCAACACCCCCAGGAGGAGGAACACAATGAGGGCATAAAAGGTACCAGAATGCTCATTTTCAAACTAAGCATTTGATATGACATTTCATCAAGGTAAAGTCCCCTAATCCAACTCCAAAGGCAAAAGAATGCTTCTTTAAAAAGATAATGTGAGGAAATAAAGTGAATTTAGAATGGGAGCAGAAGGGAACCCAAAACTGAACAGCAAAAGCAATACAGCACTACCCAAGTGTGTTCTGCTGCATTTGTCTAAATCGGAAATGATGGAGCTGGGAGCACAGCCAACCCAGAACTGGAGTTTAACAGCCATTGAGTGAGTCATCTGGTCATGTAACCACCAATCCAGGTTATTAGTAGTCTATTTCAGTCCAGCCTACAATATGATTATCATTTTGGAGCCGTGCACACAATAGCTTGGCTGGCTGATCACCTCAGGCTCCACTTTCTCTCTTTACGCAGCATCCACAGCCTTTATGATTCCCTGTGCCACTACATGCTACAACCCTCATCTGTAGTACAGAACTGATACAGGGGTGACTTGTATGATGAGGACAAATAAGTAGAATGCTTAATCACCCTATGCTAATTTGTCATGCAGATTTTTATAACACTTATGTCTAAGTACATTATATTGTGCATTCTTGGGGACACTATTCTGAGAAATAGTCTGTACATGTTGCTGCTCCACAATACACTGTTCATTAGTAATTGAGATGGCATACTACTGACTTTATACACTGAGACCTTTTGCAAGGTATCTGTTACCAAGCACTTGATGACCTAGGCAGCTGTCTAGGACCCACTGACTGTGGAGAGGCCCCTTGTAAAAAAAATACCATCCCCAAAAACCTCTTCAACATCAGGATGACATTATCATAGCTAACCCCAGAAACCTCAGCACAATGTAACTACATCTTTAAAAGCCTTTACAGAATTGTTTGTACATCTTTAAAAGCTCCAGAAATCTTAGTGTCAGGATATAACTACACCTGTAAATGCAAGTAAGCACCTCTCTCAGGAATTAGTAGCAGTAACTCAAAAGCACATATGCTCAGAAACAGGATAATATGCATGGGCGATTTGAGTAAGCAAGCGTCTGAGAATAGCAGCATTTATGTTGAGTATTACCATTCCCAGCAGCAGCAGAAGAGACCAGGTTGCAGTGAGTATAGCGAGCTGGGCTGTGTGTGTGTGTGTGTGTGTGTGTGTGTGTGTGTGTGTGTGTGTGTGTGTGTGTGTGTCTGTCTGTCTGTGTGTGTGTGTGTGTGTGTGTGTGTGTGTGTGTGTGTGTGTGTGTGTGTGTGTGTGTGTGTGTGTGCGTGTGTGTGCGTGTGTGTGTGTCTGTGTGTGTGTGTGTGTGTGTGTGTGTGTGTGTGTGTGTGTGTGTGTGTGTGTGTGTGTGTGTGTGTGTGTGTGTGTGTGTGTGCGTGTGTGTGTGTCTGTGTGCGTGTGTGTGTGCGTGTGTGTGTGTGTGTGTGTATGAAATGCCACAGTTAGGGGCACTGTTGAGTTTAGAGACTTTGATCAAAGTCAGCTGCTGAACCTTAACTACTGGAAGACAAGAGCCTTAATCCTCCACACCAGCAGTCAGGCCTCCCTTAACTTTTTTTTTTTTTTTAATTATTGAAGTTTACAGTCTGTTAGTGTTAGATAGTTTCATAGATTTGTAATTTGCAGTCTGTGTTAGTGGTATAATAGATAGCACACTTTCCTTTGCTGCAGAAAGCTGTGGGTTCTATAGCCACACTAGGTGCGCTAATTGCTAACACTGCAGGGTACTCTTCCTTTGTTGGAGATGCTAAACCAATGTCCCATATGCTTGAGTTGTTAGTAGCTTAGGTGGGTGTAAAAGATCCCACAGCCCTTCTTAAAAAGAGTAGGGGAAGTTTTCTGATGCTTTTGTCTAATTTTCTCTAATAGAATAAATACCACCTTGGGTCTCCCCCCTAAAGACAGACCCATAGCCTAGTGAGGCTAACCTGGTTAAGAAGGGATAAGGCAATAAAACCTATTACTCTGTTAATTTTTTAAGTGATTTAGAGTAGTCTGGTCTTTGGTGGTGCTGCGGTAGCATTGTCACCTCACAGAAAGATGCTGTCCGGTTAGATTCTCAGCAAGAGTGTCTTCTATGTGGAGACATGCATGAATGGGCGTACCTTCATTGAAGGTTGTGCATTAGAGCTGGCATGTAAAAATCTACTGCCAATCATTAGAGGACCAGAGTTCCGCTGTAGCGACCCCTAACCGGGAAAAGCCGAAAGACACAACAACAAGAGTAGTCTGGTCTTATCTGTCTCCAGTTTTGTAAAACATCTTTTATTTTACCTCTAATTTATGCCCTATTATTGACCAAATCTTAAATATAAGTTACTTTGGAGCAACTAGAAATTTGGGCTAGACTCCAGAGTTGTCCTCTCGACTGCAAGCCTAGTAACTACTTATAAACCAGAGTACTTGCGTCATAAAGAAAGGTCTTGATTTGGATGTGATCCTCGGCCTCCTTGTTTTGTTGAATGTTGACAGTGTGATTATTATTTAGCTCTGAATAAATTGGACAGCATGAAGTCTGAGTTTAATGCCACTATTTCAGCTATGAATACATTTTTAATTTATCTTATTTTTTGCAGGCACGCAAGTATGAAATGAGGTGTGTTTGGGTTACAACAACATTTCTAGCATTTAAAACGTAACTAAGCAAAACTGTTAAAACATAAGAACGGGCTCACAGAAGTCACTCAGATAGGATTTATTGTCCACAAACAAAATTAAAAAATTATTAAAACTCAGCGAAAATGAAATAGTACTTAGCGCTTTCACCCTGTAAAACAAAAGGGCATCTTCAGAGTACTAATACAAATTTGCGTGTTCTACATTTAAATAAAAACCAGTATCCAAAATCTTCTCTGGTTGGTTATACAATTAACAAGAAACAATCAGATGTTTAAAGAAATACATTGTTTTTAAGCTTAAAGGCCTTATGTTTTAACAGTTTTGCTTAGTTACGTTTTTTCGAGTTGGCAAGGGTTCAGGATTGTTGGCTTGGCGAGGGTTATTTGATCCGCTTACATTACGTTGGAATTACTGGTCTGACTCTTCACTACACCGTTGATTTTGACTGAAAAGTTTCTATGGAGCAGTTGCTAATACAGCATTTGGAAGCTACACAGCGTTTATTGTCAGCTGTAAAGGATTTATGTGTCAACAAGCAACAAGAATGCAAAGTAACTTTAACAGAGACTCAGGAGCAAATATATACGTTGCACTCAACGCCTGGTGCTTCACCAAACCATCCGTCGGCTAGTCATTGTTCACCTGGTTCAATTGGAGGAGGAAACAACAGTAGTACTAGAAGTAGTACTAGAAATCAAAAGGCAGCTATTCCACCTTCGAACCCTGTGTTGAACGCTGGAGACGGCAATAAGGTACTGTTCAATAACACAAAATGTTACACTAATTTAAAAGACATTCTACAAGCTCCGAGTTTTTCAGCTGTGGTTAAATCTAATATTAAAGACATGGGTAGTTTGAATCAGCAGTTCTCCGATTTTGAAAAGACATTAAAGCAGTTTAAAACGCTACAGATGGACAATGCTTTTTTAGAGAGATCTCTAGAGCTTGAACAAGTTCCAAAAGGACTAAGAATTTTTAAACTGCCATTTGGTTTTGAAGTTGACAATGAACTATGTGATGAATTGTTTAAACTATTTGACAAAACTGGTTTGGATTTATTGCGACTAATCATAAGAAACAACAATATTAAATTAAACAAACTGAATTTAGTTTTAACAGATTTAGACAAAATTATAAGGAAAGATTTACTGTTTGAAGTTAACAAACACCATTTAGATAGTATTCTTAACAACATGGATAAATTTGTCATGAGAGGTTTAGAATATAAAAATAAGAAACTTTTAAGGGATGGTTACGATTACATTAACAAACAGGTTTATTCACATTTTAAAGAATTTAAGATTTTAAGACAGAAACGATATCCGGATGTAGAAGAATTTGTTCAGAATACTGGACTTGATAGAGATGGGTATAAAGTTGACAGAAATCAGGACAATAGAAAGAGAAGTGTAGTTGACCCTGAGTTTGACAATGTTTTTTTAGAGGAACCTGTACTGAGGAGGTCCGAAAGGTTACACGACCAGTATCAGGGACCACCACGGTATCCAACACAGTACAGGAACTTCCAAACAAACAGAAAAAATCCACAGTATCATTAGACAATGATCCATCAAATGAATTGACTATTCTTTGTAATAAATCAAAGACTGAAGGAACAGATATGACAACACTATTCGAAGTTATATGTGAGAATGGGGACACTGCTAACATGGTAACAGACATATTATATCCCTCTGTAGATTCAATCTGTTTAGAAGGAAGAACAACTGAATCATTCATTGTCAATGTAGATGGATTTACTTTATACAACTACACAGGTACACATTTTGGCACTGAATATGTCTCCTTATTTAAGAGAGGTTTTCCATTTGTTCCGAATTTTAAACACGACATAGGCAGAATTCTTATCAATTTCAAGGTCTATACAAGGTTATTAAATTTAAAGATGTTCTTTTCTAACCAAGGTAACAGAATTGAACCAGATACAGGAAGTTTTAGTCTAAAAAGAAGCAGTACTTTTATTCCACCCCAGAATTCTATGATACAGATTTTTGAGATGTTATGTGAGACACAATTACGAAGAGAGTTGAAAAAACATATAGTAATGGATGACAATCTCACTCAAGCTGAAAGATTTTGTTTAAGAGAGTTGAGTATCAACAAAAAATATAGAGTGATGAAACCAGACAAAGGTGGTGGGGTTGTTATTATGACAGAGACAGATTACATTAATAGAATGACTAATTTACTGAATGATGATGACACCTATGGGAAAGTATTTAAATATGAGATGAATCGAGCCTACACTAAGATAGACTGGATATTATTAGATTACATGTTCGAAGGAATTATTGACAAAGATGAATATGACTACTTTACAGTAGAGCATCCAATAACTCCATCAGTCTTTGGTATTCCAAAAACACACAAGGATACCAACAACCCGCCTTTTAGACCGATAGTTTCAGCTAAGGAGTCTAAACTCGAAGCAGTAGCAAAGTATATAGATTACAACTGCAAGGGTATTCTAAACTTATTTCCTCACATAATTAAAGATTCGTGGCACTGTATTGACATGGTGAGGCAGTATAACAAAGAACACGACATGGACAATACTATTATGGCTACCATAGATGTTATTAATTTGTTTTCTGTGATTCCACATGAATTGGCACTGGCAATGTTTGAAGCTACCCTAGAGAAGTACAGTGGATTGCATACACTAAAACGAAAATTGATGGTAGAATTAATGGAAATCGTTTTATTAAACAATTATATGTATCTGGAAGGAGAATATTACAAACTGTTGACGGGGGTAGCAATGGGTGCAAGATGTGCACCCATTTATGTGAATCTAGTACTGGCTCAATGGGAAACTAACTATATTTTTACATCTAACTATTGGCCCAACATTACATTTTATGCTAGATATCTGGACGACATCATCTTGTTTTGGAAGGGATCTCTGGAAGAGCTCAATGAATTTATTTTATTTTTAGTGACTACATCACCTTTCTTAAGATTGACTAGTCATATACAGGGCAAAACATGTGAGTTTTTGGATGTTCTTTTTTAGGACAAGAATGGTATATTAGAGTCCAATATTTTTAGGAAAAATACTTCTTCAAATTCCTTCCTACACTACAGTAGTTGCCACCCACACTTTCAAAAGAAGAACCTTGTGAAGGGACAAATGGTGAGATTATCACGTATAGTGAGTGAGGATGATAGATTTGAACAATTTGAATAATTTTTTTATTTTGTTTGTGGACAATAAATCCTATCTGAGTGACTTCCGTGAGCCTGTTCTTATGTTTTAACATTTCTAGCATTTAATAAATAAGGCTATGAGCTGTTTCCCGTAGTACATGGTTTGATTCTCTTAACCTTCATTTGTTTGCTATGTAACTCTGCCAAGTTACTTCACCAAACAGTACTCCAGGACTGCTCCTGAAAAGGGACACTTGTTATCAGGGGAATGTCTCAAGCTGTTAGCAAATGCATTTCATATTTGTCTTTGGAATTCCTGCACCCCTCACATAGACACTGATTAGTACTTCATACTATGCTATTTGAGTATAAATCTCAACTTAACTCTTGTAGTTTAAGAGATTGTCAAATGTATGTTTCTCTAAATATGAATTTCAAGGGAAAAGAAGTTTACTGTTTTTTATGCTGTCTGTTTTCAATGTGAACGTGTTTGTTTTGTTTAGAAAATAACTGTTGGTGTTTTTCCTGTAAAATTCGAAACAGAAGTTTTAAATGAACTCCAAATATCTGTGGCAATTGTAAAATAAAGAAAAAAATAGCATGTACACTGATAGGTTTTATCAGTGTGTATGGTAACTGGATAGAGACAGCCAAGTAATGGGATATTGGCATGGCTGGCAGGGGCCTGTTTATTACCATGTATAGGGTCCCATTTGTCCATTATCTGGCTCTGTTGACTATGAAGGTGCATGGCACAACACAACAGCACTATTAGCCATTCAAGTAGATCAGACCTGCACTTGGTGATGTCAAATGGGGTGATGTCAAATGGGATAGATGTTCTTGATGACAGAGGATACATAAGGAAATCAAAAATGAAATGCAGGTGTAATGCAAGCAAGTAAGCCCACCACCCCCCCCCAAAAAAAATAGTATACTGTATGCAATAATATTTTGTGATTTTTTGTGTGACTTGAACAAAAGCTGCTGTAACATTTATATTGCCTTTAATTGGTTTTCTTTATTCATTGCACTAAAGAATTAATTAATTCATTGACAGACCTAGATTGTATAACATAGCCTAAACATGTTGTATTTTAGTAATATATTTTTGCAGTACCTTCTTTTCAGCCTTCAGTAACTGCAGAGGGACTGACATTTGTCAGATCATACAGACTGCATTATTTGGACTGATAATCAGAACTGTCCCTTATGTAATTATTGTTAAAAGCTACTACTATGGCTGTTAGCACAGAGAGCTAAAGCTTCTATTTTGTTACTGAGCTGTTTTCTGTGGCAAGGTTACATGGTCTGAGTCTTTCTAGCTTCACTTATCTATTGTGTGAAATTGAGCAAGACACATAACCGGACAGTGCTTTGGGACAATTGGGAATTTTGACTAAGGTCCTTAATGGTCTCCAGAACTACATGCCTAGTAACTAAAAATCTTATCATTTGACAGCCATTTCCTACTGTATGGCTGGTCTAGTTCAGGAAACATTAATGGCAATATCAGCAGCACAACAATTTTTTAATGCAACAAAGACAATTTATATAATTCAAGAGCAGCAGGCACTGCTTTTGTTTGCCAGTAGCAAGTTTTGCATTAGTAATACTTCTCTTTAATGTGAAATTATTCAGAGACTTTTACCTCTACAGAGATTGTGCATACTGAGTGATATAGCTAGATTACAATGACAGCAGTTTGAGTGGCCTTTTATGGTTGAAATATTCTGCATGAGTAGTTTTGTCATTATTGGCTTATGCATTTTGATTCACTGTTTACTGGAAAAAAGTTAAAAACTACAAATTTAAAACACGCCCTAACAAATGTTGCTGTATTAAAGAAGGACTATAATTTAATACAATCAGGAAGGTGAATCAAAGAACACATAGCTATATGTATAGTCTTAAAAATGTGTGCAGGGGCCCATAGTTTGAAAATAGCCCAAGGTGAACTTAATCCACCACTGACCAGGTGAATTTTCAATGAATGTGAGGTTCGAGGGCGGAAAAGTTTAGTGTTGCTCATGTTAAGTCTGTTTTCAATGTGAGACTGTTTTGTTTTGTTTAGCAAATGGCCATCAGTATTTGTACTATAAAATTTGAAATAAGAATTTTAAATTAAAAATTTCAAGTTAAATGTAAATATCTGTAATCATTATAAAAGTAAAGAAAAAATAGTATGGACACTGACAGGTTTGAACAAGGTTCATGGTAATTGGGCAGAGACAGTCAAGTAATTTGACACTGGAATGGCTGTGTTGGGGGGGATATGTCCGGTTTCCTGTTTATGACCCCATTTGATGATGACCTGGCTCTGTCTGTTACTGGTGCAGCTCCACTACACACTCATCAGTAACATATACATCATACTACTGAATTTTCACTCTGAGAACTTTAGGGTATCTGTTATTAGTGCAATCCCACACACTCTCATCTGTAACATGCACATCATACCACTGAATTTATACACAAGACCTTTCACAAGCTGTCTGTTATTAGTGCAGTTCCACAATACACTCATCTGTAACATGCACATCATACCACTGAATTTATACACAAGACCTTTTACAGGTTGTCTGTTACTAGTGCAGTCCCACAACACACTCATCTGTAACATGCACACCATACTACTGAATTTATACTCTGAGACCTTTCACAGGGTATCTGTTGTTAGTGTAGTTCCATCTGAGCTGGATCCAGCACTAGGTGACCAAGGCAGTCGCCTAGGGCTCACTGGCTTTGAGGGAGCCCCTACTGGCTGGGAGAGAGCCTGCTTGCTGAGAGACTATCACACTTACTGTTTTAATTACAAAAAAATACATGTTTTTGAAGGCGTTCTTTTTGAACGTCTTCTGCATCTGGTCCTGCACACCTGTTGCATCTGTGCATTCTTCCTTTCCACACACTTGGAATATAACATTCCCTTCCCTTCCTTCCATAGAATGAATGTAAACTCACTCCTGCATGAATTTGTGTTGCTGCTGCGTCCGTCTGCAACAGGTAAGGTTTGTGTGTGTGTGTGTGTGTGTGTGTGTGTGTGTGTGTGTGTGTGTGTGTGTGTGTGTGTGTGTGTGTGTGTGTGTGTAAAACTGACAGTTAATTTGTTCAGTCTCAAACCCTGCACCTTAGGTAGAGGAAGGAAGAGCCTGAATCCTCTATCCCAAACACCCAACCACCAGATGTTAAAAAAAACTGAATTTCAAGGAATTGAGTGCATAACTGTCAACTCTCCTGATTTTCACAGAAACTCTCAACTGTCCAGATTTTCACAGAATATCTAGATTTTTCTCATCTTTTAGGTCTGTTCCTCATAAAATATTTGGTTTTCTGGCAAATCACTGAGGACTGAATTCATTAAATAATGACAGCCGTTTAAGTTTCAGTCTTCATATCCTTCAGAAAATGCATTCTATTCTAGCAACTTTTTAAGATTGTACAATCAATTATTTAACATTTGTTCCAAGTTTTGGGCATTTGCCCCCCTCCCCATTAATTTTGGCTTATCCAGATTTCATGTGCTACAAGGTTGAGAGGTATGGTTGTGTCAGGTGTATTTTACAAGAAACTGTGTCAAGTGCATTGTATAAGGAATTGAGATCTTTCGGGAAAGATTTAGTGCTGCTCATGCTAAGCCTGTTTACAATGTACAATTGTTTAGCAAATCATATCTCTATTGTGCTAAAAAACGTAAAAGCATTGTTAGTAGCACAACAGCAGCATACTTGCCTCTTGATGAAGGTTGTGGGGTTCTACTCTTACAGCATGTAGCTGTATTGCTGACACTGTGCTGTAATTTAAGTGGGGTGGGATGCTTCAATCCTGAGTATGTTCTCCTTTGGAAGAGATGCCTAGTAACTATCTTATTTGTATTTAACATTTGTTTATCAGGAAAGTCTGACTTGGAATGAGCCAATTTTCCGTAGAGGCCTGGGGAGAAATGCTCCAGATGCATGTCTGTGTAACATGGGAAGAAACTGAAGCACCCGGATGAAACCCACACGAATGCAGGGAGGACATGCAGACTGCATAGAAGGCACCCCAGCTGAGAATCAAACTGGAGAACCTCTTGCTGTGAGGTGACAATGCAACCCACTGCACCACTGCACAATCCATTGAACTATGAGGCTTTTAGCAGTTTGAAAAAGTCTTATGTAAAGGAAAGCGCTTACTGGTTTGTCGATTAAAGTCGTTTGGTTTGCTCGTTTCTATTTTATTTTATTTACAGTTTATTAGTGCATTATTTTTTACCTTTGGATTTCTGCTTTTAGTAGTTTGCCATCCATTCCCTATTGCAATATTATCAGTTTACCATTTATTTAATGTAACATAAGCAATTTATTCTTCAAGGGCAGCAGGCACTGAATTTATAGATGAAACACTGAAATATAAAGTTGTTTGCTAGCAACAATCTCTTAATTAGTTACAGATCTCTTTAACGGGAAATTATTCAGATGATTTTTATTTCTGTAGATATTGTGCAGATTGATTTGATATAGGTGGATTGTGATGACAGAAGTTTGAATAGATTTATATCGATGAAGTCTTCTGAACTTGGCATTTTTGTCACTTTTGGTTCATACATTTTGTTTCATTACTTACTGGAAAAAATGTTCAAAAGTACAAAGTTAAAACACGCTATAACAAGTGGTGCTGTAATATACAAGGATTATAATTTCGTACAATCAGGAAGGTGAATCATAGTACACATACAAGTATGCATGGTCCTAAAAATCTGTGCAAGGGTCCTCTGATTTGAAAATAGCCCAAAGGTCAGCATTATCCACCACTGGTCAAATGCATTTTCTTTGAATGTGGGCTTCAATGCTGTTTCAATGAATATGAGTTTCAAAGGCAGAGAAGTTTTAATGCTGTCTGTTTTCATTGTGATACTGTATTGCTTTGTTTATCAAATGTCTAACAGTGCTTGTGCTATAAAATTTGAAATAGCAGTTTTAATTTAACTCCAAATAATCACTGTAGAAGTAAAGCAGAAAACAGTATGCACACTGAGAGGTTTGAACAGTTTTTATGGTAACTGGGGAGAACTAGCCAAATAATGGGACTCTGGAATTGCTGCAGGGGGGTGTAAGAGGGGACCTAATCCACCACCTTTCCTATGGTCCAGTTTGATTATGATGCAACTCTAAGTTCATCAACATACTTATCTGTAAGGGTAATCTCGAGGCACTCCTTAAAATGGAGAACATCGACATCTGTGCAGTGACAGAGACCTGGTTCAAAGCTCCAGAGAGCACCCCTGCATTACCAGGCTATAATTCATACCACACCTTTCGGCCACCTAACCCGGAACGAAGCGCTAAAGGTAGAGGTGTGTCCATATTCATTAAGGATATCTACACCTCCAGGCTAGTTGCACAGCATAATGCATCCGAGATTATCCAAGTGCAACTAACTCTGGGCAAGACCGCAATCTAAATTGTAGCTTGCTACAGACCCCCCACCATGCCCCAGGATTCCCACGCCTCATTTCTTGATACACTGGAAAGTATTAGGGTACAACCCAACACCCTAATAATGGGCAATTTCAAATAACTCACCATTAACTGGGAAAACTACTCATGTGCCATCTCTTTTGCTCAACGTTTTCTGGAATTCATAAATTCCAACGCCTTGAATCAACTTATTCACACCCCTCCAGGAGCAGCTATATCCTAGACCTGGTCATTACCAACATGGGCAACTGGTGTCCCGCACCAGAGGTCAATTCCTTGTTGGTCAGATCCGACCACAAGCTAATCACCCTAGACATCCACATCCTGCCACCACCCCCAATTAGGGAAACCACCGTAAAAAACTTCTCCAAAGCCAAATTCACACTTCTTAAGACAGAAGTGGCAAACTTCATGACACCCATGCAGACGGACAGTAGAGGTACGACTGCTGAATCCTACACAAATGCACTTTATAAGCACTTACACGAGTGCATGGATCATGCTATCCCTAATAGAACCAAGATGCTGTCCTCCAAAAAAAGGAAGCCAATCTGGTGGTCTTCTGCCATAAACAAACTCTAAAACAGAAGAAAGAAACTGTTGCAAAAAAGAGTAAAATCCCATGACTGGATGAACTTCCTGGTCAACCTCAGTAAGAAGCTGAGATCCCTCATAAAATCCTCTAAATTTAGTTACAAAAACAAAATTGCCACTGACTCTAAAGACAACCACAAAACATTCTATAGCTATGTCAAGAATCTCAATGGCAACACTCACATCTGCTCTGAGTTACAGCACAATGGCACTAAATATACAGAACCAAATGATATTGCCAACATCCTGGCAGATAGGTTCAGTGCTAACTTTACCCCCCTCTCACCCCCTAGAGGGCCCATCTCTATACCGGACGAATGCAAAGTTCCTGTAATCATGGCTGCACAGGTAAAAAACACACTCTCCAAAGCCAAGAACACAGCATCCATGGGACCTGACAATATCCCAGGCTGCATTCTACATGAACTACAGAATAAACTGGCACCCTACCTAAGTACCATGTTCAATCATAGCCTCACCTCAGGCTTTGTGCCCACTGAATGGCACACAAGGACAGTTATCCCACTCCACAAAGGAGGAGCCACGACAGACCCCAGAAACTACCGCCCCATTAGCCTGACTATCCTGGTCTGCAAGGCCATGTAACGTATCATCATGGAACTCATAAACAAAGACATTGGTAATCTCCAAACTCTGGACCCTACCCAGTTCGGGTTGGTAAAAGGCAGATCATGTCTTCTAAACCTGATTAACTTCTTTGAAGCAGTCACCAAAGCCATAGATGAGGCTAAGGTGGTTCACACAGCTTATCTAGATCTCGCCAAGGCTTTCAACACCATCCCCCACTCTGGAATTATAGTTAAGCTCACTAAACTAGGTATAAATCCCTATGTCACAAGATGGGTTACCAACTGGCTCATGGACAGAACCCACACTGTGAAAGTAGCAGACTCCAAAGCCAACTTCAGACCAGTGACAAGTGGAGTACCACAGGGTTCAGTCCTGGGTCCTCTCCTGTTTGGTATCTACTTTTCTGAAGTACAGGCTAACATAGAAGGTCTTTGGCTAACAAAGTTTGCAGATGACTGTAAACTAGGAGCCATAATCTAATGATGTGGACAAACTAGAAAAGGGCCTCACTGAGACAGATGCCTGGTGTCAAAGCCATGGCCTGAAGCTCAATGCCAAAAAGTGTATTGTCATCCCCTTTGGTAAAAACTCTGTACCCATGAACTACCACATAAGTGGTAGTCTACTTAATGCTGAAAGTGTGATAAGAGACCTTAGGACACAGGTGGACAGTAGTCTCTCCTTTGATAATCACATCGCTACAGTGGTCAGGAAATCCTTCTGCATGGCTCACCTCATCACAAAAGGTTTCTCATCCAGAAAAAAGAGGTCATTGTTCCCCTCTACTCATCACTCATTAGGCCCATTATAGAGTACAATGCCCCTTTTGGTATGTACCTCACAAGACGTCTACAACAACTGGAAAGGTCACAGAAATACCTCACAAAGAGGATTAATGGCCTCAAACAGATGCCCTACGCAGACGGTCTCAAAAAACTCCAACTTTACTCCGTTGCATATTGCCTATTCAGAGGCGATCTCTGCCTAACATACAAAGCTATGTCAAACCCAGAGCTGTTGGACATGCTCAACTTAAAGAAAACCCAATCCCTCCAAGCTACACACTCTAGGGACCTAAACCTTGTCACCACAATAGACAGAACATGCTGGAGGGATAGATTCATGTCCCAGAGACTTCCCATACTCTGGAACAGACTACCTATCTATGTCAAACAGAGATCCTCATTAGCACTCTTCAAGAAAAATGTTGATGATTGGATGGGAAATAGGAAATTCAGGATAGGGATCACTTCTGTGGCTCTGCTCGACAGGGGCACAGGAAAATAATTTTCTTGGGTGGCGAAAGTCAGGGTACCTTTATGGCTAGGCTTATATAGGCCCTAGGGCTAATAGCCTAGTACCTACCTATGAACCTATGTAACATACATATCAAACTACTAAATTTATATGGGTATCTGTTACTAGTGCAGAATATAGCACTATTATAAAACAGTTTTTGCCACCCCATGACCTATGTGAAGGGTTTTATCCCACATTGTCCTTACATATATACAACAGCTTTGAGTTTGCCCTGAGTTGGGAGGAGGAAATCACAAGTATTTCCTGAGGTCCCTGAATTGCTATATGTATAGTGGATGATATAGGGGAAAGTTCTCCACTTACGGGGATGCAGGTGACTTTTCATCCCTGCAAAAACAGTTTTAAGAGATTAAATAATGTCGTAACTGCTAAAGGATGTGGTGTGTTCTTTAATATGTGTACTGCTGCAGTTTGATCAGTGGGAGTGTAATAAAACATGATTTCAGTTAAATATGACTTATTTTTATTTTATGCATTTGATATGTAAGCCCATTGGACAAAAGCTCCTTTTCAGTGGTGACATGGGAGCACTGTCCAGTCAAGTGACTTACTCAGTGTCACACAGTAGGCAAACAGAGGTGAAGAAATCAAGCACTGCAAGCTTGACTACAGGAAGCAGCTCGTTAACAGCTCAGTGTTGGGCAAATAGACTGTGGTCTTTATTTATTCATCCATATGGATGGCCTATAAGGATTTCTACCTATGGACAGCAACCAGAGAATGAATACAATCCAAGCTTTAGCAGGCATAGGTTTACCGCCTGTACTGTACACCAAGCTACTAGAAAAATTAGCTGGTAATAATGTAAATGCATTGGGAGCTAGATATTTCCCAGTCCAGTTGAACACTGCATATTTCATAAAGAATAATTTACTGACATCAGATGCTTATCTGCAGCCATGTAGCTTAACAAGGGTAATTGTTTTGCTGCATAAATAGTGTTGTTACCTAAAGCACACTTCACTTAGTAATGATTAAAATTTAGGATGTACAGAATGGCTTGTCCTAATTTACTTTCATTTATGATATTGTGCTGAGTAAGGCATGGCTTGTTAAACAAATGCAAACACAGACCATGAGGAGTGGAATAATGTA
Organism: Protopterus annectens; assembly: GCF_019279795.1. Classification (NCBI taxonomy): domain Eukaryota; kingdom Metazoa; phylum Chordata; order Ceratodontiformes; family Protopteridae; genus Protopterus; species Protopterus annectens. The sequence goes on along the minus strand of NC_056741.1, from coordinate 1,222,934,090 downwards.
TAGTTTACTTTCCTGTTATATCTATATTGAGATGCGTGTTTTTAAGCCCCATCCCTCCACACACACAAACACACACAGAATGAGCTGCCAATACTAATATCACATACTTCTGCCAATACTAATTTCACAGTAATAAGTATTACTTTTGCCAATACTAATTTCACAATAATAAGTATTACTTTTGCCAATACTACTGTTACAATAATAAATATTACTGCTGGTTCTGATGATAACTCAGTGCCTGCGCATCCTCTTTGGCATTGCTATGCAGACACTTACATCAGTTACAATACACTGTAAACAATTATATATAAATGGGCATATGGGTTACTGTGAATACTCAAGAATGCATCATATTTCTGATCTAAATAATTGTTTGATGCATGTCTTGTTATGCTAAAGTAGATTTCTGCTTGGGAAGTATTTTATCAACTTTTAGTACTGACTTCAGAGATTATTTAACAACTACAGAAATAGGATATTATTCTAGTTTTTTTCATTGTCTGCAAACTCACAAATGGTAGAGTCACCTCATTATTTTGGGGTTTATTTTGTTCAGCTGAACATATATTTCAATGTTTAGTATAGTAACTAACAACTTTAATCTGTGACTGATATTCTGCTTGTACTTTTCTGACTAATAGAGTGACATCTGCTAAATCCTCCTAGCTTTGAAATCATCTGGCTTCCTCTTTCCTAATATAAAGAGTAAAACTAACAATAAAATTAGTCTCACCATAATGCTTCCTTCAGTTCTTCTTACCAGCACTAGCAGCTGCAAAGCAGAAAATATTTTTTTACAGGGCACAGCAAATTCTGCAGCAATCCTTTAAGCCGCAAGTGTCTTCTGTCTGAAGATGCAGATGCATATATTACATTCACATACAGTCTCTGGTGACATACATCTTAATCCAGAACAACAAAATGAATTCCTTTCTTAGTTAAATTACCAGTTCTGAACTGCGTCAAGTGGCCTAAAATTGCATCATAATATTTAAGAGCCTTTGTAATAAAGTACTTATATGTTACGCATGGGCAAAAAAGTATCAAGTAAACATAGTCTGTTCAGTGACATGTTGATAAAAATGTATTAGACTCCAGTCAAATGAATCTTTGCCTTCTGTCAGAAAGAAGTTTCAGACAGCTTCACTGGGTTGCATCTTATTAATCAACATCTTATAGGTCATCACCTAATCTTGTACCATGAGACAAGAAAGTTGTGTTCATGTCAGAAATGTACTGGAGAAAAAGTAAGTACTTACAAAATAATTGTATTTACATTGCTTTAACAAAGCCAAAAGTAAAACACTCTGTATCAGTTCTGTTTGAATATATCGGCTCTACTTATCATATGGGGTATCAGTGCTGTTTAGAGACATGCTTACTACAACAATGACCTCACATAAATCTATTAATTCTCACTGAGCTTATCAGTATCTCAACAAAGAACAACACAAGAGATAATACCACCACTCAGCAAATACCCACTAATAACCAATCAAAACTTATCAAAGGTATAACCAAGAGCAGATAGATTACACTGCATTTTAATAAGCTTACATTCCTTATCCTAGCCTTTCTAACACATTCTTTAGAATTTTGAATCCCATCATTCTACCTCAGCTTGTCAGGAGGAGTGCACTCCTAACCTTGCATTACAACAGAACTTAAACATGCAGCGGCAGATTTTGACAATGAGTAAGAAAACAAAAGAAACCTCTGATGCACAATAGCAGCTTTATATTAGGTGTAAATCGTCTTGCAGGCAAGAAAGGTAATAGTATTTATACCTTGAGGGCATTACATTGAAAACTAAACAGTTTTGGTGTAGTGTCCAGCTGTTACTAAATGCCATTCTTTTAGTAACTATGAATCCCTGAAACATACAGCTAATGGAGACAAAATGGAAGTTTTCAGCCACCATTTCAGAAGCAGATTTCTAAGACACTTTCTAAGCACATGCACCTAAACCTGTTATAGGACAGTGTTTTCCTAACTACCACTCATTTTACTCTGAGTGCCATTAATAATAAAATAGTATTGAAGTAGTTTATAAAAATCAAAGCCTTTGCTTCAACCAAGATCTAGTTGCTTTCCTCACAAGGATCTATATGCAACAGCTTCTATAATACTCATTCCTCTTATACGGATCACTGATGAAAGTCTTGTACCTTCACTTTAGAAAGTAGCTAAAACTGTTCCCATCCACAAGGGAAGCAAACTCAGACATATAAGCAGCTACTGAGCTATAAAATTACTAACCCTTTGGGCAAAATTCTGGAGAATCTGCTAAACAGCTATATGAGGCATCATGTGCAAGTCTCTCACCATGACACAATTTTAGGCTGTATCATACCATTCCCACTGCCACTATCAACCTAACAAAAAATCCCAGAAAAAATAATGAAACTCAAATTACATCTACAATCTTTTTAGATGTAACAAAGGCTTTTGACATGATGGAGCAAGAGTCCAACTTAAATGTGTCAGGGTGACTAAAGCTTCAGAGCTATTAATCAGAGTCAAAGTGCATCTCTAATCATTTTGGATTTAACAAAAGCCTGCAAAGAATAGATTTTCAGCACAGGTAGGATATTTATTTATTTACTTACTTATTTATTTATTTACATTTGTTTACCAGATAGTGTCTGACTGGGCTAGTAGCCCATTTTCAGCGGAGACCCAGGGCGAAAAGCTCCAAATAAAGCAAAAAAAACAGATAAAAATACAGAAATAATACCATACAAAAATTATATAAAAATGTAATAGACTAGATAAAATTATTTCATCATAGGAACAAATTATAAAATGTAAACCACAGTAAACTTGATAACTGAGTAGAACTGAAACAGTCAGTGAGCATGCATAATGAAAAAATATGTGCATACAATAGAGAAATTGTAGTAAGTGAAACAGAGAAATTTTGAAAATACACGAATAGAGAGATTACAGAAAGTTAAACAGTGAAATTTTGAGATACACAAAAGTATTTACAGTCTAATCAGGGAAAAACAATCACATTATTACTTGATGAAAAAAGCATTCAGCTGTAAAAGGTGAAAGAGCGAAGGAGAGAAATAGTATGGGAGAGGAGTTATTCAGGGGGACTACAGGGCCAGAGCCATTTGCTTGTAAGATATTCTTTTATTTTTGTTTTAGGTAGAGTAGGAGGGGTGCTTTGTATGGTTAGGAGCAGTGCATTCCAGGACTTAGCTATTTTGTTTTGAGTAGAGAGTCACCATGGTAGTTACGTGATTTTGTTATTTTGAGCTGTGGCCTATAGGAAGAATTAAGGGACCTGCTGTTTATCTGTAGCTGGACAAGGGTTGAAATTGTAGGGCAGCTGTTGGGGTTGTATATGATTTTGTGGGTGAGGGTAAGTCCGTTTAATGTTAACAGGTTTGGAAGTTCTAGCCAGTTAAGTTGTAGAAGAGCAGAACAGTGATGAGTTTTATGGGGATGATTGGTGGCAATTTTCGCAATTTTGTTATAGCAGGATTCTAGGTTATGAAGGTTGGCCTTGCGTAGGTTGGTGAAGATGAGAAGTGTAGAAAGAAGCTGAGATTTAGCTGTAGCTAGCCTGGCTTGAGGTGTTAGGTAAGGATTAGCTTTTTCGAGAGCTCCGAGTTTAGAATAGACTTTTTTGATAGTTTTTGATAGTTAGGGAAATATGTATATCAAATTTGAGATAGTCATCCATTGTAATACTTAGGAGCTTGGCCTGGGTAGCTGGCACAATTTTGGTACCATTTGCAAATTGAATAGAGAGGGGTAGGGAGCAGGGCTTGGCAATTTTGTTTGTAAAAATTATTAACTTGGTCTTATTTCGGTTAAGACTGAGCTGGTGGTTTGACAGGAAGATTTCAATTTCCTGGAGTGCTTTTTTGCATCTTTACTTGTAGTTTTTGTGGGAAAGGGGCGGAGCAGATAAGGGATGTATCATCTGCATACTGTATGATTGAGGCAAGTTGGGTTGAAGTATTAAGGTTATTAATAAATATGATAAAGAGAAGGGGGCCAAGTATTGAACCTTAGGGTACACCAGTCGATACTGGAAGTAGTAGGGAAGAGATTGTTCTCCCATTTAGTAGCCTGTTGACAGTTAGATAACTGAGAAACCATGTCAGGATGTTGGACTGAGACTGAGTGCAGCAAGACTGTTGAGAAGTAATTGCTGGGAGATGGTGTTGAAGGCTGTTGACATGTCCAGGAAAATTGCAGAGACTAGTTTTCCATTGTTCATAAGGTGATGACTAGTATTGGTGAAGGACAGCAAGGCTGTTTTTGTACTATGCTGGGGTCTAAAGCCATGCTGGGTATTGGATAGAAGGTTATTAATGGTAATATGGTTGAGGAGTTGTTGCTGAATACATTTATCTAGAATTTTGGCTATGGGTGGGAGGATAGCTAGGGGCAGTAGTTTGAGATTTGTCTAGAGGGGCCACCCTTGTGGAGGGGAATGACGTGAGGCACTTTCCAGTGGAGAAGTACGTATTGTTCAGAGACAGAATGATTGATTAGTATAGAGATAGGATAGGCAATGCATGGAGCCGCTATTTTCAGGAATTCGTTTGGTAGATGATCGGCTGCAAGGCAGTAGGGTTTTAGTCTGCTTAGGAGATTTTAAATGTAAGACGTTTGAATAGGTTTAAAAGAGAAGGACTTTGAAGTACTAGAGGCAGGGGAGGGGAGTGTGAGAGGTAGTTGTTGGTGGCTGTCAAGGAGGCAGGAGATAGAGTTAATAAGGTTTGAGTTAAACTGTGAAGCTAAGGGTTCAGATGGATTAGCTGTGGAAGGAGTGGGGGTGGAAAAATTACCAGGGTTGAGGAGGAAGTTGACTGATTGCCAGAATTTTTGTGGGTTATATAGGAATTTTTGTTGAGAGATTTGGAAGTAGTATTTTTATCACTGTAAATGTTTTTCTTAGTTTGATTTCTCAATTGCTGATAAATGCTGAGGTCGGTTTTGTTTTTGGTGGATAAGTATAGGGCTCTTGCTGTGTCCCTTTGTTTAATCAACTGTTTAGCATCATGAGAAAGCTATGGTAGTTGTCTGGATTTGATGCAAAGGTTTCTGGTGGGGGCTAGGCTATTAAGTATTTCAGCACATTTGTTGTTAAAGAATTTGACTGCAAGGTCCAGGTTTAAGTTATTTAATGGTGACCAATCACAACATTTTAGTAATAGATTAAATAGATCAGGGGAGAAATGTTACTTACTGTGAATGTATTTGATGGGATTGCAAGACTGAGCCTGTATTCTTTTTCTAAGTAGAAATGTAGGGGTGTGGTCACAAAGGCATATTGGAAAGCAGCTGGCTTGGTAACTTAGGTTTGGTTTGTTAGTATCCAGTCCAGTAGTGACTCTTTTTTACAGTCTTTGTCAGTGCACATGGGTCAGTTTATAATTTGGGAGAAATTATACAGATTGATAAAGCTGGTAGGGCAGCTAGAGGAGCAGTAGAGCCAGTCAAGATTAAAGTTTAACAATTCCATGGATCACAAGTTAACTAGTAATCATAAGGCTTCAGTAAATTAAATGAGAGAAAAGCATCTCAGAATGCTTTTCATTTGCTCCCTGGCATTCCACTGCGACTGGGATGTGGGCACTTCGCTTCACCATTGTCATTAATGGTTTATAGAAACCATACCTCTCAACCTCTTAGAGCAAGACATCAGGACAAAGGTCCAAACATAGGCATCATTTTTAAATATCGCTGTTACAAACTAAGAAAGTTGATAAAATAACAAGTTTAGCATTAGCATGAATTTTCTGAACGGTATGAAGTCCAAAACTCCATTGTCTGTCATTATTTTCTTACTTTAATCTTAAATGATTTGCTAATGATTTTCCTAGAAATCCACAATTTTGTGAAAAACTGACTAAAATATGAGACAAAAAATCTGGACATTCTGGGAAAATATGTACAGTTGAATGGTATGACAGTGAGCCCAACTCCTGCAATATGCAGATTATGACAACATTCATGCTCTGCACCAAATATTCCGTCGGTCCTCATCTAGCAGTCATTTACTGCTGTGCAATCTTACCTTCATTAGTCGGGCCTTATTTTTAGTTCAAATAAAATGGCAAACATCTTGTTTTGTGCAAATGTTGTAGGTGCAAATAATTGCTCTCAGTTAAGTATCAGTGCCCCAGACAAAATCCTGTTAAGCTGTTTCAGGACTACACATATCTGGGAGTCCCTTGACATGTGTGCAGCTGAATCAAGACTTCAAGTCCCTGAGAGTTTATACCAACAGCAACCTTACCTTTTTCAGGTATTTCACATCTGCATCATGCAAACTTAGCAGAATGTTTGGCCAGAGTTTTGAATGAGCACTGAAATGGCTGATTCCACAGGAAATCTTTCCCCCATCTCCCAAGTTTCTGCTGATTTGAATTTTGGCAGGTTTAGCCCTGTCTTCCATGAAAATATGCTGGAATAAATCACCTGCTTCAGGAGACATTCTTTTACTGCATTTCCTGAGTAGTTTTCACACTGGTCAGTCTGAAACTAAAGGAGTGGGGGGAGGGGCTGCAGCTGCAGAGGATCTGCTGCCTGTATGCACAGGGAATCGGTAAAGACTGACTTAGGGAGTGCTGCATTTAAGAAGGAAGAGGCATATACATCTCGAGAATGGAATACACTCAAACAACATAGAGGCTTACAGTGCTCTAAAGTAGTTTTCTTTCCTTCTTTGATGATAGTGAATATCTATTTCACAAACACATACATGCATACAAATATTTCAAGTACTGGCATTAATGCCCTTCTTTCTTGCCAATATACCAAAATAGTTGTTCCCATAATAAGTATCCTGGCTCTTTGTAAAAATATCTAAACTAGTGCTTGCTTTATTGTAATTTGCTAGTCTATTCCATGCATCAGCTTCTCTCTCAGAGAACCAGTTAGTACATTTTTCATTCCTACAGAATCTTCTACACAGGTTGTCTAATCATTCTCTTACTACTCTTTGATAACCCCAGACATTCCCAGAGGTAGTTGTATCTAAATGCCCTATATACCTGAATAAGGTCTGCTCTTAAATATCTATATGAGACACTGTACAAGTTCAGATATGTTCTTCCTTCATAATACCTTAAATTTTCACATCGGTGGATTCCCTTGGTATATTTCCTCTATACTCTTTCCAGTTTAATCATGTTTGTTTTTTTTATAAGATTTCCATATTGTTATTCCAAGTCTGGGCCTAATGTAGCTAACAAATCTCATAATTTCTGATTGCCTAGACTTATACAACCTACAGTTGTATAACTAGCATTAACAAATTGGTTGATGTGATCAGAAAAACTCAAAATTGTATCTACCCATATACCCAGATCCTTAAATAAATCTACAGTTTCATTTACTGTATTAAATATTCAACTTTCAATTTATGTCTCCCAAATCTCATATGCTTAGTTTTATGATGTATTTATCAGCATATTATTCTCTAGTGTCCAAATGTTCAATTTAGTTGAGATTGTTTGCAGACATGCCCTATCTATAACACATGTAATCAGTTTACCTATTTCAGTTCATCTACATACAGGCTATAGAATGGCTCAGAAAAGAGAGATAGATCTGAAAGATACAATCTAAACAAGTATGGGTCTAGGAGAGAGCTTTGTGGGACGTACTGACTGTAACCTCAAATTTCACCTGTCCAATTGCTGTATGCTACTTGCCATGTCCTGTTTGTAAGTCATGTAGCTATCTGTCTTATCAAGAGTATATCAGTACCTGGTTTTCTAGTTTATTGGTCAGTGTTTTGTGTTTGACCCTGTCAAATGCTAAAGTTAAATCTATATAAATTACACCACAGCACAATTTTTCATTCATAGCTGTTATTTTATTGTTATAAAACATCATGTTACTGGTCGTCAAGGTCTGTTTTCAGCATATGTATGCTGATATATGGTTTTAACTACCAAGGTTTTAAGTACCAGTCCTTCCAATTCTGACAATAATTTGTCCAATATTACCTTCTCCATTATTTTTCTACAACATGAAAGTAAATGTAAGGGTCTGTATAATTCTGGATGTGTCCTACTCACCTTACACCTTAAATACAGTTTTAGCAAGTGCATGTCTCCAATCTTGAGGACTCTTACCTTATTTATATGACCTAGTAAATAATAGATATAATGGTACTGTAAGTTGTTGCTGAAGTGTTCTCAGGTCAATATTACTAATTCCATTTCCTCCCTATGCTTTGTTTGGATCCAGTTTGCATAGTTCCTTTTCAATATAATCTATTTCAGTATCTGAGTTTACCTGGATGTCACTAGGGCAATTTATCACCCCTTTTCTCCAGCCAAACTGCTTTGCATAAGATTTTGTAAAAAATATCTATAACCTGTTGTGTCTGGGAATACATTTTAGAATCTACACACAATTTATCAATGTATATGTCTTTATTCCTTCCATAGTTTTATTTAAATTTTCTTCAAATGTTTCTTGATTTTGTCTCATACTAGTTATTTATTTTTTTTTATTTTACATTTGTTGACCAAGATAGTCTGACTGGACAGAAAGCTCTTTTTCAGCAGAGACCCAGGGAGAAAAGCTCCATAAAAGTACAAGAAAAACTATTTTAAATATAATTCAAATCAGTTCAAACAAATGATAAGCAATTCAATTTAAACAATTGCGATACAGTTGTGTTTCTGCAGTTATTAGACAGTCATATTTTACAAGGCATACTATAGTAAGTACAACAAATGGAGTAGATATGAGTAGGGAAGATGCAGAGGCTCTAAGAGTGAAAATAGAAGGGAGAGAGGATGAAAAAGGGTAGAAATGAGTTTAGTGTAAACAGTTAAATAGTAATATGAGTAATTATATAGCTTGCATTAGTTTTAAAATATGAATGTACAGATGATGAGGAATAAACAGGAGGGTTAAGAAGAGAGAATGGGAAATAGGAAAATGTTGGACTGAGGGATGAGAAGAGAGCAGAGAGAGAAAGAAGTTATGGTGGCTGTATGCAGTAGCAGGACCAGTGATTTTTGATTGTTCTGTGATAGCTGCCTTGAATAGTTTTGGATTGGTAAGGGTTCTAATCTCTTGAGGCAGTTTATTCTAGGTCATGAAAGGGTGGTAACTAAAAACGTTACATCTGAGTTTAGTTTTGGGTTTATAGATTTGGAGCAAATTTTGTCAGAGCTTCTTAGTTGGCAGGAGAGAGAGTAGTAGGAGATGAGAGTAGCAAGCGCTGGACAGTAAGATAGTTGGTATAGGATGGAGTGAATAAGGGAAAGCTGTGAGAGTAAACGTTCGTGAGGTAGTTCTAACCAGTTTATACGTTTTAGAGAGATGCAATGATGGGATTTGTAGGTTTGCTGAGCTGCGAAGCGAGCAACTTTATTGTAGGTGGCTTCGAGTTTATCAAGGAGGGTAGAGGTGAGATTAGTAAGGATCTGGGAGCCATACATAAGACTGGGTAGGAGGTATGAATGGGAGACAGTAATCTTGGCTTCAGAGGAGAGGATTTTTTTGTTCTGTAGAGCAGTCTGAGTTTTTGCTGAATGTTTTTGATACAATTATTGACATGTAAGTCGAATTTTAGTTGGTCGTCAGTGGTTATTCCTAATAAGTTGGTGCTGGGTTCTCCTTGTATAGGAGTATTGTTTAGGGATAATATAGTGAAAGTTGGTTTAATATTAGCATGTTTTTTATGGAAGAAGAGTAGTAATTTGTTTTTTGGGGGGTTGAGGATGAGCTGATTGTCAGTGAGCCATGTTTTGACTGAGTTAAAGGCTGTTTTGGAGTTTAGAAGGAGAGTTAGCAATTGTAGTAACAGTCGAATCATCAGCGTATTGAACTAGTGAAGACTGAGGGCAGGAGGAATGCAGTTGGTTAGTGAAAATATTAAAGAGTAGAGATCCTAAGATAGATCATTGTGGTACACCCATTTTCACTGGGAGAGGTGGAGAAAGTGCTGATTGCCATTTTACTGATTGGGATCTGTCAGAGAGGTAGCTGGAGAACCATGAGACTGCATCAGGGGAGAAGTTAGGTTTGAGTAGTTTGTTCAACAGCAGAGGGTGATAAACTGTATCAAATACTTTAGACAGATCCAGGAATAGGCATGAAACCAGTTTGTGGTCATCCCTGGCAAGAGAGACAGTACTGAGAAAGGATAAGAGTGCTGTGGTAGTACTATGTCTGGGTCTGAAGCCATGTTGAATAGGAGTTATAAGGTTTTCTTAGGTAAGATATTGCATAACCTGTTATGTACACACTTCTCTAGGACTTTAGATAGAGGGGACAGGATAGCAATAGGGCAGAAGTTAGAGATATCTCAGGAGTTGCCACTTTTGTGTATTAGGAGAGTGTGAAATTGTTTCCATATAGTAGGGACTTTTGCTTCTACTATAGAGCGATTAATTAGTATGGATACTGGCAAGGCAATAAACTCAGCTGCTAGTTGGAGAAAGGTGGGGGAATAATATCTGTTGATGCAGAGCAAGGTTTTAAGTTAGTAAGGTTTTGATAAAGGAGGTTGGTACTGGTTTGAGGGAGAAGGTATTAGAGAGGGATGCAGTAGGAGGTGAGCTGGTGACAGAACGGTTTGGAGATGAAAGTGAGTTTGGATTTAAACGCTTGGATATGGAGTCAATAAAGTAAGAATTAAATATAGTAACATTTTCTAAGGGTTTTTTATCTGAGGATGGATTTGAGGGCCATGGATTAACAGGATGTAATATTTGGTTAATGGAGTGCCAGAATTTTTTTTAGTTTGATTTTAGTGCAGTAGATGGGTTGTAGTTTGTTTGTTTGTGTCTTTCAGCTTTTCCCGGTTAGGGGTCGCCACAACGGAACTCCGGTCCGCTAATGATTGGCAGTAGAGTTTTAAGTGCTGGCTTGCTGGGCCTAATGCACAACCTTCAATGAAGGAATGCCCATAAAAGTCCTTTTTATCTTTGTTAATGTGGTTTTTGCTAGGTTCCTAACTTCTCTGTATTTTTGCAGGTCAGAGGAGAGTTTGGTTTGGGACCATTTTTTTCCATAGCTTGTCTCTGGTTTTCATAAGGTTAAAAGTAGATTTGGTCAGCCAGGGCGATACGTTTGATTTAATGCATATGGTACGGAGAGGAGCAAGAGATTCCAGGATGCTGAGAAAGGTTGAGCTGAAATGAAGGGCAATTTCATCTAGAGGGAGATATTTTAGGAAATTCTAATTGATTTTAGAAAGAAGGATGTTGAAAGTAACAGAGTTAAACTTAGAGAGTTTGCGGCAAGTAATGGATCTGGATGGCCTAGATAAGTGGGGGAGAACCTAGTTACTTTTACTGGTGAGTAAACACTTCAGCTGTCTAATAGGGTTAGGGGGTTGTGGTATTTTGAAGGTTGAGATGTGAGTATACAGTCTATGAGGCTGTTTGTGGTATAAGAGTTATCTGAGTGGGTTTGTTGGGTGATAAACTGAGTGAAGCCATATAAATTAATGTTGATTTTAGAGTTTGGATTAGAGATAGTTAGCCAATTAATATTCACATTCCCTAAGAAAATGATTTCATTAAGAATATTATGTGAGAAAAAGGAGAGTATATTTTCAAGTAGAGAAATGTTGTCCCCTGGAGGTATATATATTGCAGCTATATAATATATGTATGGCCACTGATTTTAAGGCTTGTAGTGAGTAGTTCAGCAGGAGCGAAGGATGAAATAGGTTTTGTTAGGAGTGTAAGGGTGAGGTGATTGGCATAAAGTACTGCCACAGCAACTCCTTTTTTATTAGGGCGATCTAACCGTAGTATATTATAGCCAGGGGAAAGGATGTCTTTGTCTGGAATTCAAGGTTTTAACCAGGTTTCTATCAAGGAGATTACTTCAGGGAAGTTAAGGGTAATCCAGGCATGTAATTCAGTAACTTTGTTTAGAATGCTGCGAGTATTGATAGAGTAGAAGGAAATTTGTTTATTGGCAGTGGAAGACATAATAGAGAGGGTGCTGGTTGGGATAGGTCCAGGGTTAGGATGTATGTCTCCTGATAGGAGCAGGCTAGTTAGAGGGTGGCTGGACTTTAATAAAGGTATGAAGTAGTACAAAAGTTTACCTTTGGTTTTGGAAGCAGGGTGGAGAGTGTGTAAGATTTTAATTTTTGGGAAAGGGGTGTTTGTGGGAAGAATAGATGAAGATATAGTAATGGAATAATGATTAGAAATATGAGAAATTGGATGAGGGTACATAGGTGGAGTATGGATACGAGAGAGATGAGTGGTATGAGAGGTTAGAAAGAGAAGGAAAATGAGTGGGGGTAGGAGGAGGACTGGTAGAGTTAATATAGACATGACGTGTGTGAGAGGGATGAATACGAATGAGAGACTGTGATGGGAAGAAGTAGGAGTAGAATGGGAGGAGACAAGGGATGTAGAATGTAACTACCTTGGAAGGTATAGCTAGGGACTTCAGATAGTGATGGAGACTGTTGGTAGCAGGTGGTGTAGTCTAAGGAAGTATCAGTAGTGTTTGCAGGAATAGGAGAGAAAGGTCTGGGTAACAGAAGGGATGGGGGTTGAATGGGTGTGATGATGTGATGTATGGCTATAAAGGAAATTATATGGGGGTGGGTTGGAATATAGGTGGGAGAGGAGCGAAGTGAGCCCGAGCATAGCGAGGGCAAATGGAGCGGGGCTACACCTTCTGGGGAGAAACAGCTCAAAAAACAATCAGTGAATCCCAACCCTGTACAGGTCAGTAAAAACTACCTTCAGGTACTGTTTTCAAAATGTAGTACATGGAGTTAGCTACGTAAATAGTTTATTTTATTTTAATTTGTCTGTCCACCTTATTTATTTCAGTTTTCAAAGTTGTAATTTGACCTCTTTTCCATTTCTTATATGTTTGTCTCTTACCTTAATCAAATATTGTGTTCTTATGGAAATATATGATCCCGAAGTTGTGTGCCTAAATTCCAATATTAAACTTTTTTTAATGTTTTTCATTTAAACAGTTTCTCTTACAAATTTCTCTACATTCCTTCCGCAGTTTTTCCACTGAATGCATCACTCCAATTAGTTTTACATAACTGTTTTGCTTCCATATAATCTGTTATTAACCTTCTGTGCATTGGTTTAGATTCCAGTTTGGCAGAATAATCTAACAATAAATTACCTTTATAACCCTCATGATCACTACATATCAATGGTGGTAAAACATGACATGACACGACAGTAATTTCTTTAGAAACGCAAACAACATATAGTATGGTCTGTTACCTGGTAGGCATTTTTTACGATTTGAAGCAATTGTTCTTGGACATACATTGTGAATAATTTCCTTACTAATTTGTTGAATCAATATTTTTCCAGTCAGTTTCTAGTAAATTTAAGTCCCCAGCCACTATTATTCTTCTTCCCACCAATGTTTTATGCAAGAAATGTATGAATTCCTCCAGGTCATTAGCACTTGACGTTTGTGATCTATACACTCCAACAATTGTTATATATTCCAGGGCTGTCTTTATTGTCACTGTTACACAATCTATAGTGTTGATGTTATCACTGAACATGTAATAATCACGTCTCATAACTATCTTTAATCCCTATTATAATACCGCCACCCAGTTTTTTGTTAGAATGTCCGATACAGTAAAAACATGTATGACCTGAAAGAACTAGTTTCCAGTCATTGTTCTTAAAACATTTATCATAAACAATAACAACATCAAGCTTGTAAGAAAAGCAAATTTTCCAATAAAAAACTTTATTATTAATGTTCCTAGCATTAACAATCATCAGAGATGCATCAAATGTTGCTATCTGTGAACTGTTAAATTTTTGACTTAGCAAAAATCCTACCTTGTATTTGTCAAGCATTGCAAAATACCTACTGCAAAAATTATCTTCTGCAATCTTGACAAGTGCACGCTGTCCCGTCTGAACATGTGTTCCCAAAATTAGTTTGGGATGCATTACACAATTCTAGTTTTTTTTTTTAAACAGAACATTTTTTTCATGTTGGTATTCACCCAAGAAATCTTTCCATTCATGGCGACCTGACTCTACTTTCTTTATGCAATAGGTGAAAATATATCCTAACACCTGTACAAGCTATGCTATCTAAGAAGGCCATAAGTTTCCTACTAACAGTCAGAGAGTTCTTCTGGATGAGATCATTTGTACCAATGTGAATAAAAGCAGATCCATACTTCTTTACATTAAGGCATTCTAAGGCCTGTCTCACATCATCTATTTTTGCTCTGGGCAAACACAACACTATTCAATGCTCAATGCTCACTATCGTATTTGCAAATTTAATTATCAGTTCCCCTAATAATTGAATCTCCAATTACAAGAATATCTTTTCTGACCAGATCTGAAGAAGCTTCATCTTCTAATTTAGGAATATCGGCTCTATCAGTTATAGCAAAGGAATTATCTTCATCACCATTAGTCTTGTTACTCCTACCATTTTCACTGCTTATTTGCAAGCATGCAATTCTCTTTCAGCTGGCTTTGTACATCCATAGATTGAATCATATTGTTGACATCTGTCTTTCTCCTCTTTTCTTTTTTCTTACAGTAATGTTCTTCAATCCTTCCACATTCAGTTTTTATTTCTTCCTTTTCACCTGCCCCTTGCCAATTTTTTTCGACCTTCTGTTTTGGAAAAATGATGCCTTTTTTCTGTAGACTGAATGAAATCTTATCATTCCTTGTAATCTGTATATTTCATAACAAAGCAGTAGCCTTTCCACTATATTCCTTTTGCTTTGCAGACATTTATCAGTTTCTTTTTATTCCTTTTTATTTGTTGTGAACTTCTTCCTTTCATTCTTTTTTATCTTCTTCTATACACTCTATATACTCTATACTCAGATTTCTGAATACTTCTATCCAGAATTCCAAAGTTGCCAGTGGTATTATCTTGTTCAATAGGGGCTGAGTGATCTTTACAGGCAATAGTTACTTCCTTTCCCAAGTTTATTGTGTTTGCTCTTTACCTAGTATTGTTTATCTTATCAGCCCAGTCATTAATATATATAACAACAGTCTTACAAGCTGTGCCAATTCCACAAGTGCAATTGTCATCAGTAAGTCCAGATTTTTTACTGATGCTAGTGGAAAACACCTGAATAATGAAACAAACAAACAAAAAAGGAAAGCAGTGAAGCTGGCATTTTATCCTGGTCAACAACAGGAAGACTAAGGGAAATTACAGATGTGCAGAGTCTTCCTTTTAACATACCGTCTTGAGCTAAAGTATATTAACTCACAGATGAAGTGCTTCTGTGAAGATTTTTGAGTTGCTGTGAGGATAGTACAAATGTAGACTGGCATGTGAACAAAGGAATATTTTTCGCCTTGGATGAGACTCCTTGCTGAGAGTGACAGCCATAGCAGAGAGATTCTAAATTGCAGTTGTTAAATCTTCCTGCAAGTCCCCATATCCAGTCCCCTTCTTATAATTTAGAGAGAAAACAAATGACACTAGACTATAGGCTGTGAGAAAACTGGAAGCTTGTTATAAATTGGCTATTACAAAGTCTTCAGGAAAAGATTTTTAATCAAAAATTGCTGCATATGTTCCTTGCTTTGCTCTCATGGTACACTGAGTAAATGATATAAACTTGAAAATTACTAATAACAAATAGGATAACAGTTCTGCTTGTTCAATGCTAATGTTATCTTTATGACTTTAGTGAGATTTGCATTTGCGTGGATGGAATCTTTGTATAAACAGAACTGCTGTCCTCCCTCTATCTTTTACTTAATCCAACAAAAAAATCATTCATAAGTATTGCATCTTTTGAACAATTTTACAGTGACACCAGGCACTTAAGTCCCACACAAAATAATTAATTATTTTTTTTAATATTTCGAAGAAAATAGTTGCTGACATATGACCAGCTCATCATACAACTGTGGTTTCTCAATATATTTTCTGAGTACCCCTTCTAAAAACACAAATAGTAGAGGTATCATCTCCCTCCAATGTCGTTGATTCAGAAAGAAGTCTAGTGCTACAGCCAGAACTTTCGCAGACCTAAAATGTGATAATCTTGAGTCTAAATTATAAAAGATGCATTGGTTTATATATATTTCTTTTAAATATGCTGTATCACTTTGCCTATTCAAAGGTGCAGTGGAGTTTAGCTAATGTGGATTAATTTCTAGCAATCTGCTATGATATTGACAATTAAGTGTAACCATTCCACTAGCACTTAACATTGCTGATTATAGTGCACTAGCTAAATGTCTCAAAATGCTTCTACTTTTTCCAGCTGTGGAGTGATAAAGTGCTGACTATGACCTCGGTGTCCCATATATGAATAGCAGCTTGAGTGCCTGATTGAGCTAGCACTGTGGGGGACTTGTGATATGGCTTCAAAGACTTGCCTCTCCTTTGGTGCGGGGTGTAGGTGTACATGCTTGGGAAGTATGTTCCCATGGAAAAATACCTTGTGGAGACTCTATGAGAGTGCTAGTTTTGATGAGGTCAGGGCTGTCTTGAGGGGTTATGTCACTCATAGATGTGAGTGACATGGCTTCCCTAACAGCCAGCACACTCCAAACCCTGGACATGTTACCCAGCATGCACAGTTTGGCTAGGGATATAAAATAGAAAAAACAAACCACCCCATATGGCTGCCTAGATGGCTTCTTCTTTTGGTTGGCTGTCATCCCAGTGATGAAGAATAAATGGGCCGGTGGACTGAAGTCATCAGTAAGAGCAAAAATTCAGAAAATAAATGAAAATTGTCTTTTTAATATACAAGTTGTGACATTTGTCATTTTGAAAAATAAATAACAGGGGTCCGAATGGAGAGATGATAAAATCAGCAAGCAAAAGAGAGTAGTATTGTTGTAACTGAATTCATCCTCAAGTCTTGGTCAGTATCTTCACAAGGTAAACCCTGTTTTTACAAAATCTCACCAAGATGACAGTGATATATAGACTGCATTTTATATAGCATCTATCATGGGCAGAAGTAGGTTCATAGATTAGTACTAGGCTAATTGCCCTTGTGGGCCATTTTAAGCCTAGACAATTATCCCATGTGAAAATCAAACCCAGCACATTGTGCCTGCAAGGTAAACACCTTAACCATTCTGCCATCCTTCCACAGTAGGTTAAAAAATAAAAAAGACAGCTGGGTTCACAGGTCTAAGGATAAAAAAGTACCCAATCCTGATAGGTTCACTGGTGCCAGATCTGGAAATGGTGCCAGATCTGGAAAAAATAGTGTATAATCCTCAAGACATGGAAACATTCCTACAATGGGGTTAGGACAGGCTCAGGGGGAGGATGCCCCTGTTGTAGAAGGAAGTAGTAGTCCACAAAAAAACACAAAAGCTGACAGGGCAAAAAAAGAGCCATAAGGGCAACCACGTGGCCAAAGTGGTTAGAAAAACATTTTATATAGCCCACCTAATCATGAAGGGATTCACATCTAGATCAGGGGAGGTCATCGTGCCTCTTTACTCATCCCTCATCAGGCCCATAATTGAGTACAATGCCCCTTTTGGGATGTACCTTACCAGACACCTGCAGCAACTGGAAAGACCCCAAAGTACCTCACCAAGAGGATCAAAGGGCTCAAACAGATGCCATATGCTGCCGGTTAAAGAAACTCCAGCTCTACTCAGTGGCATACTGCCTGCTCAGAGGCGATCTGTGCCTGGCGTATAAAGCCATGTCCAACCCGGAATTAATGGACATGCTGCACCTCAGAAAATCCAAATCCCATCGAGCTACGTGCTCGAGACTTGAACCTCAGCACTGAAATAAATAGGACATGCTGGAGGGACAGATTCATAACCCAGAGGCTCCCTTCACTCTGGAATAAAATCCCAGTCCAGGTTAGGCAGAGTCCCTCATTGACTCTCTTCAAGAGGAATCTTGATGAGTGGATGGGAGATCGTAGGTTTACCCCGGGTATCACTTCTGTGTCACTGTTAGACAGAGGCACAGTATACTAACCTCGAAAAGGGCATAACAAAATTATTTTAAAATGGGTGGCGAAAGCCAAACACACTCTGGCTAGGCTTATAAATGCCCTAGGGCAGATAGCCTAGTATGAACCTATGAACCTATGAACCTATGACAGAGTGAACTATTAAGGATAAGAAAGAAATTATGTATTGTTACCATTATGCAACAAGCCCAGGATTTCTGGATAGAAGATATACAAAAACATTAAGAGAGAAATTTACACAAGAAAAACTGTCAAATACTTCAAATGCAAATTTTTGATCATTAATACAAAAGATTCATGAAAAACATTATATAGACCAAGAAACCTTGAGCTGTTTGGAAAAAGAAGCGACTAAGGAAGTGCAAAAATATAAAGAGCAAAAATCTAGAGCTTTTACAAAGGTATAAAAAAGAACCTAGACATGGGAAAGAGAGAGATCTGATATGGTGCAATATTTATGCAAGGGGAAAGCCAAACTAACTAATCAATACAAAAAAGTAGCTCCAAAGGTATTTGAACAGAAATACAGGCAAAGGCACCCATATAGGGAAAATTTCACAATACAAAAAAATAAGATCGCAAAGGAGGAACATAGAACAGAAGATTAGTAAAGTATATGGAATACCTGGAAGTGAAGGATTTAGTGTAGAAAATCTAACACAGGTTATGTCACAGCATGATGGAACAATGAGGCCCCAAAGTAAGGAGAAACAGGAGGAGCGGGAGACAGCTGAAAAAGAAATATGCACATGGGGAAAAAAAAGAGATTTAATATGGTGTGATATTTATGCAAAGGAGAAAGAAGAAATAATCATTACAAAAAAAGCAGCACCAAAGAAAATTGAAGAGAAATACAGGCAAAGGTGTCCAGATATGGAAAATTATACAGCACAAAAAAAAAGAAAAGAAAGGGGGAAAATAGAAAAAAGGATTAGTAACATTTGTGGCATAGTGGTGAGCATAGCTGCCTTCTAAGTAATTGTCCGGGATTCAGTTCCTGGCTAGTGGAAGAAGTATATACAGTTAGATGCTCATCTCAATTCCTCTTCAAAGATGCAGTACTTATTTTGGCTTTAATGGAAAGGCTCACCCAGACTCTGCCACAACTTGCTTTGAAGGAAAGGTTAGTTGCTTTTACTTTCTTGTATTTTGTATTACTTCACTGCCTTCTTCTATTTTGTATACTGGGATTTGTTTTCTTTACACTGTATTTTACTTGCATTCAGCTTTTAATTGCATATTAAAACTGGGAAAGAGACCACAGCTGTTTCACAGATGTGGCTTTTGTGAGTCACACAGAAATATTTCCCCACCATCCCACCCTGGTGCTGTTGTATTCTTAAATACAACTATCTTTCTAGTTGCTTGCCCCTTATGTTAATTTGACTACAAATCTCCTTCCCTCTCCCCTTTCATTGGCTGCTGTGAGTAAGCACAAAATTATCATTTTGTGAAATCAGTCCCCTTCAACTATTTAAATTTATTGGCCATCCCAATGTATTCCGTAGAAGCAGAATACAAAGGGCCCACCCCACTTCATTCTATCTTGCTCTTTTAAAATCTGTCTCTCTCCACTTAGAAAGCTAAAGCTCATTACCCCACTTTCATATCAAACTGCTTAGTGTACACTGCAGTGCTTAGGATATTAACCCATTTTATTATATAACCTTTACAATCTGCAACAACTATTGCAAGACCACCAGTTATTGGAAACCCTGCATTCTGCTCTCAGTAGTCATCTTGGGATTAGTGCTTCTGTTTTCTCCTGGTGAGAGAAGAAGCATAGGGACATTATTTCCTAGAGACTGCTGATCACCGGAAAGCCTAATAACTGCTTCACAGGTGGCAGCCTGGAATTTATGCTTATATTCTCCTTCTGGTGAGAGAGGGGGCAGAGTGCATTGATTTCTGACTGTTTCTGGTTGGGCAGTGAGTATCTGTGCCAGATGTTCCTGATCGGTCTGGTTGCTGGTCAAGTCATCTAACAGGAAAAGGCTACAAAAAGCCTACAGACCATTGCATCATCTAGGACAAGGCTGGATTACCAAATAAGCTTATAGGTTCATAGGTTCATACTAGGCTATCTGCCCTAGGGCATATATAAGCCTAGCCAGAGTGTGTTTGGCTTTCGCCACCCATTTTAAATTAATTTTGCTATGCCCTTTTTCGAGGTTAGTATACTGTGCCTCTGTCTAACAGTGACACAGAAGTGATACCCGGGGTAAACCTACGATCTCCCATCCACTCATCAAGATTCCTCTTGAAGAGAGTCAATGAGGAACTCTGCCTAACCTGGACTGGGATTTTATTCCAGAGTGAAGGGAGCCTCTGGGTTATGAATCTGTCCCTCCAGCATGTCCTATTTATTTCAGTGCTGAGGTTCAAGTCTCTTGTAGTGGCTCGATGGGATTTGGATTTTCTGAGGTGCAGCATGTCCATAAATTCCAGGTTGGACATGGCTTTATACGTCAGGCACAGATCGCCTCTGAGCAGGTGGTATGCCACTGAGTAGAGCTGGAGTTTCTTTAACCGGGCAGCATATGGCATCTGTTTGAGCCCTTTGATCCTCTTGGTGAGGTACTTTTGGGGTCTTTCCAGTTGCTGCAGGTGCCTGGTAAGGTACATCCCAAAAAGAGCATTGTACTCAATTATGGGCCTGATGAGGGATGAGTAAAGAGGCACGATGACCTCCCCTGATCTAGATGTGAATCCCTTCATGATTAGGTGGGCTATATAAAATGTTTTTCTAACCACTTTGGCTACGAGGTTGTCACATGAGAGATTGCTATCAACTTGGGTCCCCAGGTCCCTAATTACTTCTTCTATACTTAATGGATTACCACCTATGTGGTAATTTGTGAGCAATTTGTTTTTGCCAAAGGGGATGACTATACACTTTTTGGCGTTTATCTTGAGGCCATGGCTCTGGCACCAGTTGTCTGTTTCTATGAGGACCTTTGGAGGATGCTTGTGTCGGCTGGAGAGTCGATTATGGCACCCAGTTTGCAGTCATCTGCGAACTTGGTCAGCCACAGTCCTTCCATGTTGGCCTGTACCTCCGAGAAATATATACCGAACAAGAGAGGTCCCAGGACTGAGCCTTGTGGGATGCCACTTGTAATTGGTTTGGAGTCTGACATGGCTCCAGCAATTCTTACCATGTGGGTTCTGTCCTTGAGCCAGTTTGCAACCCATCTAGTGACATAGGGGTTTATATTTAAGCTGGTGAGCTTATCTATAATGCCCGAGTGGGGTATTGTATCGAAGGCTTTTGCAAAGTCCAGGTAGGCTGTGTGGACCACCTTCCCCTCGTCAATGGCGTTGGTGACTGTTTCAAAGAAATCGACCAGGTTTAAGAGGCAGGATCTGCCCTTAATAAAGCCAAACTGGATAGGATCCAGTGTCTGTAGGTCCCCAATATCTTTATTTATGAGGTCCATGATGATCCTTTCCATAGCTTTTCAGACCAAGCTAGTTAGGCATATGGGGCGATAGTTTCCAGGATCCATTGAGGCACCACCTTTGTGGAGAGGGACCACTGTTGCTGTACGCCACTCTTTGGGTACATATCCTGTAGTAAGGCTGAGATTGAACAGTAGTTTTATGTTTGGGTTTAGCTCTTCTTGGAGTTCATGTAGGGCCTTGGCCGGGACACCATCTGGTCCCATTGATGCTGTGTTTTTTGCTTTGGAGAGGGCGACTCTTACCTGAGCATCTGAGATGTCAGGGGGGCAGCACTCTGCTGGAATAGATATTTGCCCTTTTGGTGGGGGGTACGTCCAGTTTGGCTATATGGTTGCATCTCTCACATGTGTTGGAATTAGTTGGGAGGAGGAGAGGGTTTTCTGTGTACATGAGGCAGTTGTAACATTGCCTCAAGATTCCCAGATTCACCAGCTGGACCGGAGAGGAGATTGACAACTGACCTTTGGACATGCTAGAATAGTATTAGAATTCCTTTATAATTGAAAAAAAGGGCCAGTGGGGAACAAGGTACTCAAGGGGAGTTTGTGAGGGTGTAGTGCTTTTAATTTGTTAGTGCTGACTTATATAATTGCTTTGGTGAGCAAGTGCCAGGTAACTTAAATGCAATGTGTTACAGGTAACTTAAATGCAAAAATGACAAACAGTAACTTTCTTTCAAGTGAAACAAGGAAATAAGTACAGTAAGCAATGCAGACATCACTAGTGATCCACAGAAGTGCTGAAAAGCCGCGTTTTAGGTGGAATTAGCGTTTCAGGAAAATAACAAGCAAACAAACAAGCATAAAAACAAAGCTAAATTAAGCAGGCCTGGATCTAGTCTATGCTACAGCAAACAAGGTGTACCAATTTCAGTAAGAAACAGTTCAAATATGCAGGCACTATAAGCCTTTAACCAGAAATTCCCAGCTCAGAAGGGCAGAGTCCAGCCTCTCCTCCCACAAGAGTGCAGACCACGAACCTTCTTAATGTAAAATAACTGGCCTGAAGCCCACGTGCTTAAACCAGAACTAATACACTTTTAGAATAACAGACAGTGAGCCCTCAATCAGCAGTTCCCAACTTAGAAGGATGTAAACTACCTGTCCTGCCACCACAGTGTAGGCCACAAACCTTCCTAATGTAAAACAACTGGTCTGAAGCCCAAGTAATTAAGCCAAAAGACTTAGAATGATAGCTACACTTTAATCAAGTTACTACCAAGCAGTAATAAATACAATTGAATACTTTAAAGAATGCCTGGATTAGTGCTCAAGTTATACAAACAAAGCTAGATTCAGCAGGCCTGGATCTAGTCTATGCTACAGCAAACAAGGTGTACCAATTTCAGTAAGAAGCAGTTCAAATATGCAGGCACTATAAGCCTTTAACCAGAAATTCCCAGCTCAGAAGGTCAGAGTCCCGGCAGCCTCTCCTCCCACAAGAGTGCAGACCACGAACCCTCTTAATGTAAAATAACTGGCCTGAAGCTCAAGTGCTTAAACCAGAATTAATACACTTTTAGAATAACAGACACTGAGCCCTCAATCAGCAGTTCCCAACTTAGAAGGATGTAAGCTGCCTGTTCTGCCACTACAGTGCAGACCACAAACCTTCTTAATGTAAAACAACTGGTCTGAAGCCCAAGTGCTTAAACTAAAAGGCTTAGAATGAGTTACACCAAGCAGTAATAAATACAATTGAGTACTATTAAGATGACACAAAAGCAAAATAAAGTAGGAAGAAACACAAATACAGTAAAAGCAGATACATTTTTTTTTTTTTGAGTGAGCAACTGATATGGGCCCAGGAGTTACAGGACAGAAACAAGTGCAAATGCAGGCCTTCAAATTAGAAAGTTGAAAGAGATGGAAGACCTCCCAAATGGCCAATAACTACAAATTCTAGGCCAGAACCACTCCTTATGTGGTAGACAGGTTACCTAATGCTTACCACTCCCACTGATAAGCTAGAAGGCTTCCCTCCAACACAGAAAGGCTTGGGGGGCTCAGAAGCTTACAAACAGTCCTGGATACAGCAAATCTGTATCTGGAACACTAATTACAGGAAAGGTAGGAAACAGGCTTACAATTTTTTTTTTCAGAAAAGTAGCAAAAACAGTAGTAAAAACAATTCACATGCAGTGCAAGCTGGCACACTTGAGTATGTAGCAATATTAGTCCGCACACAGTTTGAAAAAATGTAATTAAATTAAAAAGGACTAAAAGCAAGTGCAGAAAGGGTTTATTAGGTAGAATGCGGTAAAGAGATGGGACTGGGGGAGTGTCCTAGATCAAATCTACAGTGGGGTGGGCACTGCAAAAGCCACCAAATTTAAACTACAACCAAGAACAGGGAAGGGGTGAGAAAGACAGTTTCAACAGATATGTGAGGAATCACAGTGCAAATTATAAAACCAGAAAAATATATACTGATCTCTGTATATTTGCAGAACAGTAAGACAACAGATATCTAAGCAGCAATTTAGCTCTATAATACAGAATAATATAGAAAAATATACTCAGCTCTATATATTTGCAGATAGTCTTGTAAGGCTCTCTCTCAGTGCACAGGTTCCAATTTAAATGCAGGCTGTTATTAACAGGTCAAAATTAAGGGAACCTGGAGTTAAGCAACACACAAGCTATAAAAACCGGTTATATCAGCTGAAGACAAGGCAGAAAATGAGGGGAGGGTGGGGAAGACAGTTTCAACAGAGATATGAGGAATCACAGTGCAAATTATAAAAACAGAAAAATATATACTGATCTCTGTATATTTGCAGAACAGTAAGACAATAGATATCTAAGCAACAATTTAACTCTATAATACAGAATAATACAGAAAAATATACTCAGCTCTATATATTTGCAGATAGTCTTGTAAGGCTCTCTCTCAGTGCACAGGTTCCAATTTAAATGCAGGCTTATGTTATGCTTCTGGTGAGAGAAGAAGCAAAGGAGCATTGTATCCCAGCAGAGTGAAGCTGTGGTGAGACCAGCACTAGTAGTAGCCAGACAAGCTAATTCTTTGTTTTCAGTAAGTACTGTTTGATTTGTTTCTAACTTCAGAATATTTGCCTAAATATGTCATCCTTAAATTGTCAGGGTGTATTTATTAGTTTCCTCTCAAGCACTTGGCAGTGCCCTGTATAGACACAGACACCTTGAGTGACATTTTTCCTCTAATAGCACAATTGAAATGTTACCAATACCTACTTGCACATAGGACAACTACTTGCAGTGACAAGAACTGTCCCCAGAGTTACAAACTGGATACTCCTGACATTGCTTTATAGACTCACTCCAACTGTATAATTAATAAAAAAGGGTCTGTTGCCATGGATATGAACTTTCCCACTATCTCCGTTATCAGCTTGGTAGATATGGGTATCCTAAGGCAATGGAGAAATTTCCTCATGTTTACAGACAACCAGTTAATTCTCAAACAAATTGATATAGTATATGAAAGCTGTATTTACACAATGTCACTGGAGGCAAAAGCTGTCACATAAAAGTACTTACAATGTCAATAAGGTTGTCAGTACTACACACACTGCACCCATCAAACACAATTCAAAACAGACATATAGACCCACATATGCTGAGGCACGTAAATGTAACCTTCCTAAACCCCAGAGACCTCCTAGACAAAGTACATAAATACTGTTAGCAGCTCTGAATGCACTCTTTCAAAACAGCACGCACATCAATACATACAGATACATCTCTTGGAGCCTCTACTTCTAAGCCCATAAGGCAAGCCACCACACAATCCAACACTCTGGTCATTGAAGACTCCATCATGAGACACCCTGATTTCCCTGTCACCAGGCTGAGTAAGGAAAATGTCACAGTCATTTGCTTATCAGGGGCTAGGATCTACCACATTACACATGCACTCAGGTCATTATACCACAAGTACCAGTATTACTCAGTCATAGTCCATGTAGGTGTAAATGACCTGAGACTTACCTCCCTAGACTATATGAAGACAGACCTCATGGAACTCTCGGAATGTGTATCCCAGGCTGGTATGAGCCTAGCATTGATCAGCACTTTACCTTCTCCAAAAATGATGCACAATACAAATGAAAGGTCACTAACTTTAATAATTGGTTAGTTTCTGGTGTCTTTCTAAAGGAGTGTAATATTTGTCAGCATGTAAGGAGATGGTCAACAGGCCACACTGCTTTGCCAGGGATGGTCTGCACCTGTCCCCTCTAGACTTTTGAATATTAGCTAAAACATTGTCTTCCCTGTAGTGCCTTTTTAGGCAATGCCAAACTGAAAGTACTTTCCAAAAATGGAAAATCAAAACCAAGAAAATCTAAAGATATTACTGGAGTCTAATAAAAAAAACCTCCACTCTCTAGAAGCTCTCTTCACCCTAGAGAATGCTGACATCTGTGCAGTCAATGAGACATTGTTTAAACAATGGAGAACACACTAATAGTACAAGGTTATAATGCCTTCCACACATTTAGACCAGTTACCACACAGACAAGGACTAAAGATGGAGGTGTCTCGATTTACATCAGAAATAAATATACCTCAAGGCTGATCAAGCAGGACAATGCACTTGACCTGCTCCATGTTCAAATCACCATAGGCAAAACACAATACAATTTCCTTGCAAGCTATAGGTCACCCTCTATGAGCCAGGAAACCTGGACCATGTACTTAAACTTGTAGGAAACTCTCACCATCCAACCCTGTTACTAGATTAATGGGAAACTTTAATTACTCCACTATTAACTGAGAATCCTATACACCACCAAACATATAAGCACAAAGATTCCTGAGTTTTGTAAACACAAGCTCTCTTGACCAGATTGTCAGTACACTAACCAGGGATGCAACCATACTGGATCTGGTCCTCACTAATATGGGAGAGTGATGCACACCCCCTAGTGTAATGGCTTCCCTGGTAAGGTCAGACCACAAAATGGTCTCCTTTGAAGTAAAAATAAAACCTGGACCCCAAGTTAAACCTGGAATATTCAGGAACTACTCTAAGGCTAATTTCCTCCTATTAAGTGATAACCTGGCAAAATTTCAAGCCCCCATAAACCCTGAGAACACTGCTGCCTGTGCAGAACTGTTCACAGATACCCAATATAGGCATGTTAATAGCTGCATAGAGGCAGCTGTGCCCACCAGGAAGAAGTACAGGACTAACTCAAAAAACAATCCACCCTGGTGGAATCTCATAATCAATAGCCTGTATAACAGAAGGAACAAAATAATGGCAAACATTAAGAGGTGCAGCACCCAGCAGAATAAAAGCACTCTCATCAGACTAAACAAACAGCTCTCAGGAAAATTAAAGTCTACCAAAGCCAAATTTGAGGTAAATTTGACCTCCCAGGCCCAGGAAAACCACAAGGCACTCTTTAGCTATGTCCACAACCTCAAAGGCAATATACAATTGTGTGCAGAGCTCATTGTAAATGGAACCACCTATACTGAGCCAGAAGATATAGAAAACATACTGGCTGATAAATTCAGCTGATAAATTCAGCTCCAACTTTACTCCTCTCCCCCCCTCAACTTTCCCATCATACCATCAAATACAACTCCTCCTGCTATCACTAAGGAACAGGTCCTTAATGCTCTCTCTAAGACCAAGAACACTGCATCAATGCACCCAGACAATATCTAAATAGCATGAAACATGACCTATCAGGGCCTCTAGAATTGCTATTTAACTGTAGCCTCCAAACAGGCTTCATGCCTCATTAATTGTAAACAGCAATAGTCATCCATCTGCACAAAGGCGGTCTATGTACAGACCTTGGAAACTACAGACCCATAAGTCTCACTAGTCTTATATGCAAAGCCATGGAAAGAATTATCATGGAAATGATCAATAATGATATAGTAAACCTCCAGACACTGGACCCAACCCAGGTTGGTTTTGTTAAGAGCAGATCATGCCTACTCAACCTGGTGAACTTCTTACAGAAGATCACTAAAGCAAAGGATGAGGGAAAATGGTTCACAGTGCCTACCTTGACATGACCAAGGCATCTGACACAATACCCCACTCTGGCATTGTTGACAAACTAAAGAGGTTAGGTACAAACCCGTATGTCACACGGTAGATAGCCAGCTGGCTCACTGACAGGAACCAGGAAGCTAGAATCGGGGAGTCCACCTCTACAAAGAGGCCAGTCACAAGTGGAGTCACTCATGGATCGGTCCTTGGACTGCTCCTTTTTGGCATTTACTTCTCAGAAGTCAAGGCCAATGTCAGTGGTCTCTGGCTGACTAAATTTGAAGATGATTGCAAATTAGGAGCTGTCATTGAATCCCACACTAACATAAATGTTATCCAGGAGGGGCTGACACAGACAAACAGCTGGTTTCAGAGCCATGGACTAAAACTAAATGCCAAGAAATGCATAATAATATCCTTTGGGAAGTCATGTGCCCCTGGTAACTATAATATTGACAACACACCCCTTAGACTTGACCCAGTAGTCAGGGATTTAGGGACACACATAGACAGTAATCTAGCCTTTGACCATCACGTATCTAGAGTAGTGAGGAAATCATTCTATGTTGCACAACTTAGAAACAAAGGTCTAACATCTAGGCTCAAGAAAGTCATTGTTCCACTATATTCAGCATTCATCAGACTTATCATTCAGTACACTGCCCCCTTTGGCATGTACCTAATCAGGCATATCCAACAACTGGAACGACCACAGAGGCTCCTCATTAAAATAATACAGAGCATAAATAATATGTCCTATGCAGACCGCCTCAAGGCCCTATCCCTGTATTCTGTCTTCTACAGACTGTTGAGAGGAGAGCTATGCCTGGCATACAGGGCACTGTCAGACCCCACTCTAATAGACCTCCTGCATATCCACCAAACAAACAGCACCTGAATTACGCATTCTAAAGACTTGAACCTTGCCTATAATATAAATAGCACCTGCTAGAGAGATAGGTATGTATCCCAGAGATGACCGGGTCTCTGAAATAGTCTCCCATGTGAAGCAGAGTTCCTTCCTAACCCAATTTAAGTGTAACTTGGACAACTGGATGGGGAACAGGAAATTAATTCCTGGTTCAGCACCTATGTCTCTAATGGACACAGGCAACTTGTAAATGGTTCCTCTACCAGGCCCCTGCTTGTAAATGTTTCATCTCCCAAGCCCCTACTTACACTTATCAAGGGTACCAGAACTTGTCAGAGATTTGGAATGTATGGCTAGGCTTAAAAAGTCCCTTGTGGACATTAGCCTAAACATGTATGAACCTATAAAGAAGTTAAAGAAAGAAACTGAAATTATGATTTACCTGTGAAGTGAAGGATTTAGTGTAGAAAATCCAGCTTTGGTAAAATCACAGCATGATGGAACAATGAGTCCCCAAATTATGGAGAAACCAGTGGAGCGGGAAGCATCTGATTAGTTACCATATGAAGGTACTTTGGAGCCTTCAGTAGGAAACCAATACAAATGTTCAGGTGGAGCTGCACAGCAAGGCAAGGAGCAGGAAATGGTGGTAACTCTAATGCAGTCAGTGCTGTGGAGTAATAGACATGATATAAAAGAGCAACGCATGACACAGGATGAAACTGAAGAGAATATGGCACAGGAAGATGTTCTGAAACTTTCTGTAGTATGCCCGCAGGAAACACAGAACAAAGAATGCATCCATAGTTTAGAAGGAAATGATTGAAGGGAAGAGGTGCTTAATTTAATAGAGATGGATAGACATATTAAGATCAATGAAAGAAATAGATTACAGAAAGTCAATAAGATTCAAAATGTTAGAAGTCTAATAAAACAAACGAACATTGAGATCAAGGCCGTTAACAGAAATTCATGTGATATAACAGAAGTAAATAGGATATCTTACCATGCAACTAAATTAATAACGGATAAAGTCTTTCCACAAAAACACAGGGCAGTAAGGCAAAAGAAGGAAAGAAATGAAATGCCATCATGGAAGTATCAAACCGAGAAAGTTATAAAGCAATTAAGTCAAGAAATGTCACTGTTAGAAGCGTACAGAAGAGGGGACAGCTCAACAAAAATACTTAGAAAGACAGATGTGCTAAAAGCAGAATACATTCATTTGATCGAGCTAACATTGCTCAATCGAGTATAACACCGAGTGTTATTACCAAATTTCTCCTTGCTG
Source organism: Protopterus annectens (assembly GCF_019279795.1). NCBI lineage: Eukaryota > Metazoa > Chordata > Ceratodontiformes > Protopteridae > Protopterus > Protopterus annectens. Next base: position 1,222,904,534 of record NC_056741.1, on the reverse strand, counting down.
AACGGTCGGAATGTTGTACAAAACACCTAATGCAACATTTCCGGCTGCTCTACCACCTAAACAAGCTCTTTCGTGGGTCAAAAAGGGGGGGATGTTTTGCGATTTGCAACAGTTGCGTTCGCATTTATGAGAATTTGCTGCACACTGCTTTCGAACATATTCCGATCGGCCATGCACCAGCTGATCAAATGAATGTATAAAAGCAATGTGCAGTATCAGATCAGAACAGGAGTTATTGTACATTATTGCAAATAATAAAATAAAGATATCAGCAAAGGCAGAAAAACTTAGAAGATATGCAGATAAATATGAAATAAAAGTACAAAATAAGAAATTCATTGATGACCCAAAAAAGTTTTGCAGAGAAATGGAAAACAAGGCAAAGGGAATAGAAATACCACCAAAAAAGAAGAAACAGACACATTTTGGAGAAATATCTATGAAGACACTGTGGAACTTAACAAAGATGGTGAATGGATAGAAGAAGTAAAAGAAACAGTATGCAGTTTAAATGTATAGGATATGAAATGGGATGAAGTAACAGTCAGAGAAATTAAAGCAATATTAAGAAAAGCTCATGAATGGAATTCCCCAGGCCCAGATGCAGTACCTAACTTCTGGCAAAAAGTATTAGCATCTTTACATGAAGATTTAACCCTGAGTAAAAACTATTTATATGTGAATCCTGAACAGCCACCAACCTGGTTAACAATAGGAACGATACTCTGAGTAAACATAAAAGCTATCCTAAAAACTATAGACCAATAGCTTGCCTTCTGACGATGTATAAACTATATACTGGAATTAATGTTAATAGTTTATAGTCATTTAGAACAAAGCTAAATCATGGCAATAGAACCAGAAAGCAATAAAAGAAAGTCATATGGAACAAAGACTCATTTGTTTTTAAATAAAGTCATAATGGAAAATTGTAAAAAGAGGAAGAACCTAAGTATGTCATGGATAGACTACAAAAAATAAAGCATTTGACAGCATCCCACATTCATGGATAAAGGAGTGGTTACAGATGTATAAGAGAAACCCTACACTGATCATATTACAGTGACCATGAAACAGTGGCAAACCACTCTGCAGCTAAATGATACAGGGCAAATTATTATCCCAGGGATAAAAATTCAAAGGGGAATATTCCAGGGTGACTCTTTGTCACCACTGTTCTTTTGTCTTGCGTTTAACCCATTAAGCTTTCTATCTAACAAATTTGGTTATGGTTACAGTTTGACTTCCAGAAAACAACAAAGTGTTTTGTGGATGATTTAAAACAGTATAGTTTGTCAGATGAGGAACTGAAAGCACAAATGCAAGTGATCAAAACTTTCTCAAATGATATAAGAATGTCGTTTCATCTTGATAAATGTGGAAAAGCAGCCTTTAAAGCAGGAAAATTGCAGCACCAAGAACATATCAGTATGAAACAGGAATGTGAATAAAGGTACTTGAGCAAGAGCGAGTATATAAATATTCCGGAACTGATAAAGGATTGACAATAAAACATGAACAAATGCAAATAAAATTTAGTAAGGAATATTTTTAGAAGACTAAAATTAATGAAGAAAACAGCCCTGACATCTAGGAACAAAATCCAAGCTATAAACAAATTTGCAGTTCCTGTTCTAACTTACAGTTCTGGGGTATTGACTGGCCCAAAAGATATAAAGTTCAGTTTGACAGGAAAACAAGAAAAATGTTTCACAGTTATCAAATGATTTTTAAAAATCAGAGTATATTAAATTATATATTCCCCATTCTAGAGGAGGTATGAACCCCCACGAAAATGATTGCACTTATAGATCTGCAATTGTAGACCTCACAAGATCCAGGCATAGTGAAAGTTTTAAAACATGAGGAGAACAAATCTAAGATGATTTCTCCATTTAGTTTAGCAAAAGCATATCAGTGTCAAGCAGGAATGGAAATCAAACCAGAAGTAGACAAAAATCAGGCAATAACTGCCCAAAAACAAAAGAAAGAATATAAGGTGAAATATCAGATGAGAAGGGAAGAAATGTGGAAAAGTCATAAATGTAGTTGCAAGTGCAGAAAACTCCTGCAACAACCTCATGTCAATCAGGATCTGAAGCAGGAATGGTTAATAATAATATAGTATATATTATTATTGATAATAATAATAATAAATAAACAGTAAATAAATAAAGTAATTAATTAATTAATTAATTAAGGATAGGTGGATTTAAGCGAAAAGATGAAAGATTAATACTGGCAGTCCAGGATAGTGGACTACATACTGTATATGTTGGTTTGCAAAGCCCATTGAACATGATGGAGAAACAGACAAATACAGGTTTTGTAATACAGAACTGGAAACAGTTTCACATCTTTTTGTTGGGTGTGATTCCCTAATGGCAGAGGGCTTGTATACTGAAAGGCAAATAAGGAAATAATAATGTGGCAAGACTGTTAAACTGGGAATTATGCAAACATTAGAATACTGAAGTAGCTAAGACGCATTGGAAATATGAGCTACAAAACACTATAAAAAAAGTTAAAGTTTGTATCATATGGGATCACTCATTACCAACAGTTCAAAAAATAGATGCGAGAAAACCAGGTATAACAGTACACGAAAAGAAGGCAAAAGTAGCCTCGATCATTGAAATTGCTGCACCCAGTAATTACAGTATCTTGCATACAGAGAAACACAGTCATAAAATACCAGGATTTGCAGGCAGAAACGAGGGCATTGTGAAAGAAGGATACCCAGACAGTTCCAATCATAGCAGGAGTAATGGGTCTCATAGGAAAAGAATTTACAGTCATACTTAGATATGCTACCAATACATGTAACTCCATATGAATTGCAGAGTCAGTTCTGAGCACATTGCGGATGCTACAAAGAGCACTTTTGGTTAACATTAAAGATTGAAACAATACTAATTTTATGAACTTTAAACATGCTTTGACCTAAGAATGGGGTCCATTCCCATCAAGGTATTAGGACCCCAAAAGACTTGGAGAAATTAAACCAGCAGAAAACAAATAAATAAATTCTGTTTTTTCAATGTATAAGTTCTGAAATTTGTCATTTTGAAAAATAAATGTTTTTTTCCTCTTTTTTAGGAATGCAAATCATGTACAGTATGTCTATATAATCTTGTGGGAACAATTACCAAATTATATTATTATTTTTAAACACCAATGACAACAAAAAGGGATAGTATACCGTCTGCTGAAGTGGCTGCTTGAAGCAGAGTTTGGAGAGAATAGGATGAGTGTTAGAAATCCTTGGGAATTCCTCTTGAGGATGAGTAACCATGTAACTGTACAGTTTCTTAAGTACATAGATAAATCTTCATAACAGCATAGAAAAACCAGTGGAAACATGCAGCTGTGTGGGATAACTGTGAGCAGGATGGGACTGGCACAGTTGTTTACAGTCCACAAGTTTGAACGCTGTCTCCCAAACCTAAACTCAGATGTCATTAATATGTATTTTAACAGCTATTTTTGTGTGGGTGGAGAGGAGAAAAGCCCCAGTGCCCTTTACTTAACTGTTATGATTATGTGTATTTTTATTATTTTTTTTTTGGGGGGGGGTGGCAAATTGGTGCAGTGGATAGCATTGCTGCCTCACACTAAGAGATTCCCCGGTTCAATTCTCAGCTGGGTTGCCTACTGTGCAGAGTCTGCATGTCTTCCCTGTATTCGCATGGGTTTCCTCCCATATTCCAAAGACATACAGTAGATGGATTAGACACTCTAAGTTGGCCATAGGTGTCTGTGTGTGTGTGTAGTGTGGTGGGGCTAGCCAGCTGGTGGTGTAAACCTTGGCTCTAGATGATTGCCACTCTTGAAATGACACCGTAACCCTAAGTGTAAAAATGGGAAAAAAGTTTGCAGATGGATTATGTCTGTTTTTTTAGAACTCACATTTAATTTTGTTACTACCCCCCCCCCCATTCAGAATTTTGGGCTCACAAAAAAGATGTCTGACTCAATGCCAGTCAGACAGTACAGAGGTAAGGTGTGTGGCTGTGCTGCTACTGACCCAAGTTCAGAAATGCCCTTAGGACACTGGAAGGGTCAGCCACAGAGAATAGGATGATGATGCTGTCTGCCAGATCTCCTGATCCATGGGGAAGTATTAAGAGGAATCATAGTCTTAGTGACCTGTGGAGACCACGGATGTCACAGGTCAAGTCTGTGTAAGGGGAGTGACCTCATACTTTTTTTTGCAGGATGGGCAGGTGAGTCAGCTGTGTGTGATGACATCATTATACATCACTATTTTTGTTACAAAATTTGACTGGCCATTGCAGAATGATAGCTTCTGATACCTTTTTAGCATCTCCCACAGGATCGTCACTGCCCACTATAATTCTGCCATAGAACCCACTCACTGAAAAGTTGGGGCCCACCTAATGAATGAGGCACATCTTAGGTAGTCTGGAAAGCAGCTGTCAGGATGCATGTAGGGCAGATGGGAGTTGCCAGCAGGCAGAGGCTAACAATGGAACAGTTAAAGGTCAAGCCATAAAAAATGTTATCTACACTGATTGGCTGTAAGTGACATTATATTTCCCAAGCTAGACAACTTAAGAAGGAATGATAATGATTCACAGAATGAAAGAATAGTCCAAATTAGATCACTTTAATGCAGAATGTGAAAAGTGTTTTCTAGGGTAACCATATTTTGAAATACTGGGACCCACTACAGGGAGTCCTGAAGTGCAGAGACTGAATAGCTGAAAGATCAGACTTTCACATATTAAGTTAGAGATGCCATTACTTGGAATATTCCCTTTTCTCTGAGGTATGTCAATCTTGGAGTTGGTATATATAGGTTTAGGAGGTGGGAAATGCTGGGTGGTCTCCCTGCAAAAAGAAGTTTAAAGAAGAGGAGCAATTATCGAAATTCATTCTTTTCCTATGTTTTTGGTCTTTTTTTATTAGCTTGCCAGCATTTTGACTGCTTGCATTTCAATAGGGAGCCAAGTTCCAGACTTGCTTCCATTGAACATAGGCTGGTGAGGTCACATCAAGAGTATTGTGCAAAGTTCTGGAACACACAAAAAGAAAGAGAAGTTAAGCTGATAAGAAATGCACACTTAAGAGTTACCAGAATGGTGAAGGTAACAACGATGAATTAAACCCACAGCTAGGACAGCTGTTTAATCATAGTCTTACCTCTGGATACGTGCCCAGGGAGTGGCGCACTGCAACTGTGGTCCCACTTCACAAAGGCGGTGCCTCCACCGACCCTGGAAATTACCGGCCCATTAGCTTGACAAGCCTTATCTGCAAAGCCATGGAGAGGATCATAATGGACCTCATAAATAAAGACATAGGGAATTTGCAGACTTTGGATCCATCCCAGTTTGGCTTTGTCAAAGGCAGATCATGCCTTCTAAACTTGGTTGACTTTCTCGAAACAGTCACCAAAGCCATTGATGAGGGAAAGGCAGTCCATACAGCCTACCTAGATCTGGCGAAGGCCTTCGATACAATACCCCACTCGGGTATCATTGAAAACTCATCAGCTTAAATGTTAACCCATACATCACAAGATGGGTTGCAAACTGGCTGAGTGACAGAACCCACAGGGTCAGAGTTGCTGGCGCCATGTCAGACTTAAAGCCTGTCACAAGTGGTGTACCACAGGGCTCAGTCCTGGGCCCACTCTTGTTTGGCATCTACTTTTCCAAAGTACAAGCAAACACAGGAGGGTTATGGCTGACAAAGTTTGCAGATGACTGCAAACTGGGCGCCATAGTAGAAAACACATCTGACACAGATATCCTTCAGAAGGGTCTCACAGAAATGGATAACTGGTGCCAGAGCCATGGCCTAAAGTTAAATGCCAAAAAATGCATAGTCATACCCTTCGGAAAAACAAGGTTACCCCTAGCTACCAAATAGGTGGCAATCCACTGAGCACAGAAGAAGTTATCAGGGACCTAGGGACTCAGGTTGATAGTAGTCTGTCATTCGACACCCATGTAGCCAAAGTAGTTAGGAAGACCTTCTACATTGCCCACCTTATCATGAAGGGATTCTCATCTAGATCAAGGGAGGTCATAGTCTCCCTGTACTCGTCACTCATCAGACCAATGATTGAGTACAATGCCCCATTCGGAATGTATCTGACCCGACACTTGCAGCAGCTTGAGTGGCCACAAAAGTTCCTCACCAAAAGGATAAAGGGTCTCAAACATCTGTCCTATGCTGCCCGACTGAAAGAACTCCAGCTCTATTCAGTCGCTTACCGCTTGCTCAGAGGTGACCTTTGCATAACATACAAGGCCATATCAAACCCAGATTTGATGAATATGCTTCACCTCAAAAAATCTAGATCCATCAGAGCCACAAGGGCGGGAGACTTAAACCTTGACACGGCTATTAATAGGACGTGCTGGAGGGATAGATTCATCACCCAAAGACTCCCTATCCTGTGGAACAAAATCCCGGTATATGTGAGGCAGAGCACCTCGCTGGCCTTGTTCAAGAGAAATCTTGACCAATGGATGGGAGATCGCAGATATACCCCAGGGATTACCTCAGTGTCACTGCTCGACAGAGGCACAGCAAAATAATGGGTATAGTTCCCCATACTAAAGGGGTGGCGTAAGCCACAAAACTATGGGCTAGGCTTGTAAATGCCCTCGGGCAGATAGCCTAGTATGAACCTATGAACCTATGAACCTATGAACATAACAGGATAATCTGGAAATCTCTGGATAGTTTCCTTGTTTACCTCTTTACCATCTTACACTCCACTCAGGATCTGCATGCCCTACATCTGAGATAGTTGCTTACTGCAGATGGTCAATAAACAACCCTGGTTGTGCAGTTCTTCCTTGCACTGACAAATGTAGCACCGCTGGTGCCCTTGTGGTGCTATTCTTTAAAACTGCCAACTTGTCTGACAAATAATTCACCTGTTCAACATAAGTATCAAGCTTTTGGCAAAGTGCATGTTACTCCTCTTTCTTTGGGAAATTAACCGGCCCTGGTGATATTTTCAGAACCTACATTCCCACTTGAGCTCTCTATGGGACAGTCAACAGTATTAATGAATAAGACATGCTAAATTTATGGAAGAAATTATTTGAAAACATGGGACTATATTTAGAGCTGCTTTCTGAGATACTGTAAATAATAGAGAGAAGGCTTAAATCTGAATATAAAACATATTATCATCTCTGATATCAGTTAGTGTATAAGAAGACAGGAAATTACTTATTTAATCATTTAAAAATACCTTTAAATGTAACAAAAGCTCATCACATCAGCATTTTCATTTGAATAATGTTTTAAGCATCTACATGGTTCTGTGGCACAGCAGGATAAAATCCAGATTATGCTCCAGATAACCTGTATTTGAATAGTGTCTTAAGAACTGGAAGAGCTAGGTAGGAGAGGACTGGAAAAGAAACAGCTGCAGCCTACCCATCCTTGGGGGAGGGTGTGATACTATGATCTGGCTCAACTGCAATTCCAATGCTGGTGAAGAGAGACCTGCAGCACTGAGAACAGGAGCCAATGCATAGAAGGACATGATCTTTGGCTACTCAAGCCAGTGATGGTAGCCTTTGTCTCTGCATGGGAAGGAATGCTCATTTGCAGGACAGAGGATGTTTAGCTGATGGTTTCCCTTGACAGCTGTCACCCCATGGTGGTAAAGGGTGTGTCCCTCATACTGGGAAAAAAATTAACTGAGCCCGATAACAGAGCATTTGTTGGTCAACAGATACAGCGAGGAGTAACTAGAAAAATGTTTTAGACATTTATATAAAATGTAGATAATATGTGCTTTTCCATTATGTTGCCTAGTGCAAATATTTACATTTTTATATAGGTAAACCTAAATAAAAAATGAGAAAACATATATTGGGACCTGTTTGGGCTATTGGGTGTAGACGTGTTATAAATGCGCTGGCCAAATGTAAATGGGGGGTATGGAGAAACTCATTGGTAGGCCCTGTAAGATTCATATCATGCACAGGCATAAAGGTGAAGTTCAGAATTAAACCTCCTTTAAAATATAAAACACTCAAATGATAGTGTATGGCTCAACTTTTTTACTGGTTCATCTTTTATATACTGTCAGTAAAATGAATACTTACTTTAATCAAGCTTGTTGAGAAGTGAAACTTATGAATTATTATCAGAAGTTTCCCTTTAGGATCATAGAAGTTACAAGCAGAGCCAGATCATGGTCAAGCGGGGCCCTAGGCAAGGTAATGGATCAGGCCGCACCACCACCACAGTACCCACCTATCAGCACTCCTCCCATTACTTGGCTAGTTCTCCCTAGTTACCACAAACCCTGTTCAAACCTGTTGGTGTGCACACTATTTTCTTTTTTTTGTTGCTTCCACGATGATTAGAAATATTTAAAACTTGTATTTAAATTTTATAGCACAAACACTGATAGCCATTTGTTAAACAAAACAATACAGTTTCAAAGTAAGAACAGATATAGCATGAAGAGTAAGCTTCTCTGTCCTTGAAACCCACATTCATTGAAATGGCATTGAAACCAGCATTCAAAGAAAATTCATCTAGCCAGTGGGAGATTAAGTTTATCTTTGAACTGTTTTCAAACCAGAGGCCCTTTGCACACATTTTTGGACCATGCATACATATATGTGTTCTTTGATGCACCATCTTTATTGTATTAAATTATATTCCTTGTATAATACAGCACCACTTGTTAGATTGTGTTTTAAATTTGTAGGTTTTAACATTTTTCCAATAAGCAATGACACAAAATGTATGAAGCAATAAAGGCAAAACTACCCATTACAGAACATTTAAATCACAAAAGAACACTCGGACTTCTGTCATTACAATCCACCAATATCAGTCAATATACACAATCTCTGCAGAAGTAAAAGTAATCTGAATAATTCCACTTTAAATAGATCTATAACTAATGAAGAGGTTACTGCTGGCAAACAAGTTTACAGTTCAGTGTTTCATGTGCAAATTCAGTGCCTGCTGCCCTTGTAGAATAAACTATCCATGTTACATTTAAAAAAAAATTGGTAAGCTGGTAATATTGTAATAGGGAATAGTTGTCAAACTTGCAAAAGATTCATAGTTACTAGGCATCTCATTCAATGGAGGACACACTCAGGAGTGCAGCACACTGTACCAAAGGAAAGTATGCTACCTGTTGTGTTACTAACACTGCATTTAAAATTTATAGCACAAATACCTATAGCACAAACACTGATGATAGCCATTTGAAAAACAAAACTGTTCCACATTGAAAATAAACTTAACATGAACAAAAGTAAACTTCTCTTGCCTTTAAACTCAACATTCTTGAAAATGCACAGAAAGTCAACATTCCTTGAAAATGCAGAGAAGCTCAACAGCCCTTGAAAATACACTGAAACTCAACATTGTTTTTCACTGAATAGAAACTCAGCATTCTTTGAAAATGCACTGAAACTCAGCAGTTCTTATTGATGATCGTTTGGCAGTTGTTATAGAGGATTCAGGCTCTAGTGGTCTGTGCTGAATGTACAGAGTTTGAGCCTGACTGCATTAACCAATCCACCACCCACACACACACACAGACACGCACACACACACACACACACACACACAGACACACACACACACACACACACACACACACACACACACACACACACAAAATTATCATTCATTTGGAACAATACACACACTGTTCTCTACTAACTTGTTTCAGGATTCATTCATCCAGAACAACATCAGTGCTTGTTTCAGTTTGAATGTGCATGCATTGTACTAAAGATGCACATGCATTTACTACTAAGGATGCACTCTGCATGCATCCTTGAAGAAGAAATTTAATGAATCCAGAGTGTATTCATAAAGAAGAAATGTAAGCTTTTATGGCAGTCCCTGGCCCGTGGACCCCTTGGTGAGTGGGCCCCCCCAAGCCAGTGAGCCCTGGGCAACTGCCTAGGTCACCTAGTGCTGGATCTGGATCCTGTTACAAGGCAACTGAGCCATAGGGCCATTTCCACCTTACCAGTACCCACCCTTTGGCCTTGCCTTTCTTTTGAAGAATGACCAGGCCAGTCATACCAGGGGTGAATTTATTAATTCCCATCAAGTTGTCTATCTCTTTTTAAACACAGAGTGTATGTCACACTGCTTAAATTGGAAAGGGAGCTTGCTCCAGAAAAGGGGTAGGCACCAGCAACAAATCGACTCATTCTCCTTATCTTCTTTATTTGTTGGAGTAAATTCAGATCTCTGACCCTATTAGCTAGACTGTTTGATTTATGGAGTTATAAGAGTTCTTGGACTACTGGAGCCCTCATAGCCCCATAAGCAAGGCAAAGCTTCCCCCTAAGGGAACTGCATGAAAGTGAGTACAGGGATGAAGCCTCCAGTCTTTCTTGGTAGTTGAAATCTTTTAAGTCCATAATCTTTTTAGTTACAAACATCTGTGGTCTTTCCAATTGTTTGATATTCTAAGTAAGATGCATCCCAAAGGAGGCATTGTACTAAGCTGAGGAATTCTTTTGCTCTGTAACAAATACCTTTAACTATGAGCTGTGCAAGGTAAAGGCATTTCCTAACCACTGTCACAATGTGATGGTCAAATGTGAGGACCTATCCACCCAAGTACCTAGATCTTTCACAATATTTTCATTTTGAAGAGGTGTGTTATCTGTGCTATAAGCTGGAGCCAGGGGCTGCTTACCAAATGCTTCTGGCATTGCATTTAAGCCCATTTTTAGTATACCAGCTATTGACAAATTTAGGCTCTTACTGGAGTGCCTGTATGTCAGAATGGGGCATGATGAAGACTCCCAGTTTACAATCATCCACCGCTCATCTTCATCTTCTCTGAGAACACCCTTCCTACTCTTGCTATGTGAGTTCTGTCCCTAAGAAAGTTGGCTAGACACCTAACTGCATATGGGACAATTCTGAGCTCCTTCAGCTTATTTATTATATTTGCACGTGGTACTCCCATTGTCTATGATCTGATTAACCCACTCAAAGAAGTTCACAACATTCATTTGACAGGATCAACTCTCGATGAAGCCAAACTGATGGTGGTCAAGTTTGAAAACGTTTTTGATATCATAGTTAATTAGATCAGCTATGATGCATTGCATGGCTTTGCATGTAAGACATATTAGGCTGATGGTCTGTAATTCCCAGTCTCTGTGGTGGGACTATCCCTGTGGAGTGGCATCACAACAGCTGTGTGCTAGTCCTGTGGGAGAAAGCCAGTTGCTACACTCAGGCTGAGAGGTTGAGCAGTGGGACCACCAATGCCTGTTTAGTGCTGTTAATTAGGGTATGTTGTCAGGTCCTGTGGATTAGGTAGTCTTCATTTGGTGAGTATCATCATTACGTATTCCTTCATGATGGTTGGTTAGCCTCTGGTGTAAAGTTGGCACTAAATGTATTTGCCAGCATGTTGGCAATATCCACTGGATTGAAGTACAGTAGGTAGCACTATTATAAATAAACTCTGAGCAAATTTGGGTGTTATTTCTTGTTTTTCTACCACAACTGAAAACATTTTTTGTAGTTGTCTTTGGTTTCTGTGGCTAATCTGAGTTTGTGGGACGTCGTCATTTTTTGATTGTCCTTTTTTACTTTCTTATATATATGTTTGATGCTCTCCTTAATGTGGAAGTCTTTTGTTCTGATATGCAGATTTAGGAGTTCCTTCCTTTTATTATATAGTTTGTTAATGTTTTAAGACCCCCACACTGGTTTGCTTCTAAACCTCCCTTTACATTTGGATCTGGTTAGGACTGCTAATGTAATAAAATTGTCTAGGTGGAAACAGAAGTTCTCTGCATAATTCCTTACAGTATCAGCATTATGGATAATACCATTAAACTCAAAGTTAGACACTTCATCATAGAATTTCATGAGATTTGTATATTTAAAAGCCTTGAATTCTGTGAGATTTCTTTCTGACAGTTTGGAGAATTGATGGAGAAGGTTACCAGTTCTTGGTCTTATTTGACCAGTGAGGGGGAGATGCCTTGGGGATGATTTCTAAATATGTTAAGTTTGTTAATTCCAAGTCAAGTATATTCATTAAGAATCTGGTTCAGTGAGTTCTTGTTTATAAAATCCAAGAATTTTTGTGTATATCATACATTGTGGGTAAAGGACCCCCAGTTAATCATTGGATCGTTAAAATAACTGAGGATAGTGACATTTCTACTTATGTAGAGTTCATCAACAATATTTAGGAATGCTGTGAGATTTTCTAGAGATATTAAAGGTGGTCCTGTAGTACACAATAATCTGGTAGTGGATCTTATTTACTATGATTTGAATCTCTGTAAGCTCAGCTTGTGGGTCTCTATGTATCTGTTTTGAAGTAATGTGGTATGTAGCAAATATAGATATGTGACTACAGTTTCCATCAGGTCTAAACAAGCGCTAAGCATTGAGGGAGCACTCTCTAGGTATTTAAAGCAGATTTCTGTAACAACACATACATGGATGTGATCTAAATGCAGGGGTGCCTAAAACACTGGCAATGTGTTGCTTAGACTTCTAGCATGAATTAGAGCCACCTTGATATGATCCAATGGTTGATTTGGTTTGGGAGTTAGGTTGGGGGCTCCATTAGCTGGACCCTTCCTAAAAAGGCACAATGGGACAGCAAAAGTTTTTATCAGTAAATGGAAGCCTTGGAATGAGAGGTACAAACTATCCTTGGTGAAGCAAGAACAGTTGTCAAGCATCTCACCCCATTTGACACATACTGGATCCCACTAGATTAACATCAGGTGTTGAGAGAATTTTTAGAACCAGTCAACTTTTCTTTATAGCCATATCACCACATGATGAGTTCTGATGGGTAACACATAATGGGGGTAGTATTATCATCACCACCTGAAAGTGCATGTCAGGGTGCCAAAATCTCCAAAACTTCTGAGATGGAGACTAAGGATAAAAATAAGAGCATGGTAAAAACGACAAAATGGGCAAGGTGTAATCCTGTATTTCTGACTTTTCCTAGAGCTCTGAGAGTTTATCACTGCAGTTCATCAACAGCAAATTCACTTTCTTACTTTTCTGTGGTTAGGACAAAACATTTAATTAGGACAGTGCAGCACAGCCACAAACTATATTTCATCCTAGATATGAGAAGTGGTGGTCATAGGTGTCAGCAATATTCAGAAATACTGCCATTGTACCATAAGTCACATATAGGCAGTAGAGGTAACATTAACAATAAATTAAATAAAATCTGAAAAAATGACAACAGCATTTTGCACACTTGTTTTGGGATGACAAGCATTGCGGTGTCATTCAGTAGCAAAATGCAATTACATACATACATACATACAAGTATTTCGGATACAGGCAATAATGCCATTCTAGCCTCCCAATACACCAAGACAATCATTCCCATAATGTATCCAAGTTGCTCTTACAAATATCTAAACTACTGCTTGCTTTAATATAATTTAGTAGTCTATTTCAGGCATTGGCTACTCTCTCAAAGAATCAATTAGTACATCTCTCATTCCTATACAATCATCTACATAGGTTGCCTGATGTTTCTTTACAACTTTTGATAATCCCAAACAGTCCCAGAGGTAGCTGTCTGCAAATGCCCTATATACTTGAATAAGGTCTCTTCTTAAATATCTGTATAAGATATTGTACAAGTTCAGATATTTTAAAAGTGCATAACAACTTAAATGTTCACTTCCATGGATGCCCTTGCTATATTTCCACTGTACTCTTCCCAATGTACTCATGCTTGTTTTCTTATAACATTTCTACAGTTATTCCGTACTCTATTATGGGTTTAATATAATGTACAAACAATGAATTTCTGATTTCCTAGACTTTATAAATCTTTTTATACAACCAATAGTTCTGTAACTGTCCTGTACTAATTGGTTGATAGGATTTGAAAAACTCTAAAGCTGGATCTATTCATATACCCAGGTTCTTAAATGAATATAGAGTTTAAATCACGGTATGTTATATTAAATATTCACCTTTCAGTTGTCTATGCCTCTCAAATCTCATAAGCTTAGTTTTGATATATTTATCAACATATTATTCTCCTCTGCCCAAATGGTCAAATTCTTTTGCAGGCATGCCATAGCTGTAACAAATGCAAACAGTTTACCCATTTTAAGTAATCTGCATACAGACTGTAGCACATCTCAGATTAGAAAGATAAGTCTAAAAGATACAACTTAAATAACTATGGGCCTAGAATAGAAGCCTGTGGGACACCTTGACTGTAACCTAGAATTTCACCTGTCCCAGCTGCTGTACGATACTTGCCGTGTGCTATTTGCAAGCTGTGCAGCTATCCATTTTATCGTCATTATATCAGTATCTAGTTGTTCTAATTTATTGATCAGAGTTTTGTATAAAATGCTATCAAAGACTGAACTTAAGTCTATATAAGTTGTATCACAGCTCATTTTTTTTCATTTACAGCTGCTAATATATTATCATAGAGCATCATCTATCTGATTCTGACAATAATTTATCCAAAAATAATCTTCTGTTTTATTTTTTAAGGTAGACGAGTACACAATAGAAACTTTTAGCTGTAGACGTAAAAGAAATAATCGACTTGATTGGCTGCTTCACATTACAAAGGTGTTTCAGATTTGTTTTGTCATTTAGAGAGTGTGAAAATGGTGGCTTTCATTTATTTTTCTTTTCATATTTGAATTTATACTATGATTAGTCAATCTGTTTTGTGCTCTTCTGTGTATTAATATAGCCCCTTGGAATGTTGAATATCCATTTGAGTCTATTATTTATTAGAATTTTTTTCTAAAGTTATATAGTGCAGTCTTGCCATTTTCCAAGTGCCTGGTTGTGATTTGGGTTTTGTTCTATTTTTATTTGTTTATTTCATATTCTAATTTTTAAAATGTTTATCAATGGGCGCTTTATTTATGTTGCTGAAGTTTTTTTTTCTGTTGGATGTGTGTCTGTGTGTCTACGTTTTGCATGTTCAGTTTGAAGAGTTTCATTTTCTTTTCTACATGAATGCAAAAAATGCTGCTGACTTACAGTGATTAATGACATGAATAGAGTGCTGATAAATGTTTGATGATGCTGCAATACAGGTAAACATAGTACCAGATACTTGTATTTATAACACCATTACCAGTGTTCACTGTTAGAATATATGTAACCACACACACACACACACACGCACACACGCACACACGCACACACGCACACACACACACACACACACACACACACACACACACACACACACACACACACACACACACACACACACACACACACACACACACCCCACACACACACACACACACACACACACACACACACACACACACACACACGCATGCACACACACACACACACTATATGGAAAATTGTCTTCTTTTTTGCTCTTTGCATTTAATTATATATAGTAAGTTCCTAATTCTTTTACATTTTCTCTCTTTACATTTTCTTTGCATTGCTGGTATAATGAGGGTAGGTATCTAGCACCACTGCCTTTGGCTGGCCTGATCAGTAAGTTCACCTTTCACTGCTCATTGCTAAGAAGTGCCATTGCAGCTCATTGCATGAGGCAATAGAAGAGCATTGTTTCTACACAGTTTCTATGCAGCCAACTGTCACATGGAATGTCTTGTCTTATGATCTGTGGACAGACTAGACTCTGGTCCTGTCAAATGTCTATTAAGGGCACAGAAAAAAAATTGATGACTGGTAAGGACCACTTAATGCAACTAGTCTGTGAATTTCCATAAAAATTCCAGAGACTATAGGTCTAACTTAACTATCAACGTATTTCCTTTTGCCTTCTTTCATAGACGTATAAGAATTTCTTTATCTTTCTGAGGTGCATTCCTGAATTTTGTTACTGTTTTGATCCCCACTTAATATTCATACCTCTTGTGTCAAATCCCACTAAAACTATAATGAAAGAAAGGGACAACACCTGGTCTCAATAGCAAAAAAACAAAACCACTACCTTAAGACAAAATTACGTACAGCTCCGGAACAAAGTAAAAAAACATATCAAACTAGACAAATCTAACTACTATCAAAACCTACAAGAAAAATATGCTCATAACCCCCAAAAATTCTGGAACACAGTAAATTGTATACTGCACCCAGGAAAGTCCACTACACCAACCCCTGTGCTACCAAATAATCATGAAAACATAACCACACAATTTAATAAATTCTTCACCAAAACAGTCCAGACCCTTGCCAATGCCCAAAATAATAGTACTACCCACCCCACACCATTAACTACCACAACCCACCCCAATACACAAAACAATACCCCCAGTTTTCAACTTCACCCCGCGTCCACCAAGGCAATTTCTAAACTCCTTAAGAAACTTAAACCAACCACTCTAGCAGCTGATAAGCTACCAGCAGACTTCCTTCAAATATCAGCTGAAGCTATAGCCTGTCCAGTCTCCATTCTCATTAATAGATCTCTGTCAGAATGCAAAGTACCAGCCTCTTGCAAAACCTCCCATATCATCCCACTGCACAAAGGAGGTCACTCCTTAGAACTTACCAACTATCGCCCTATAGCTATCTTACCACCGTTATCCAAAATATTAGAAAGAGTAGTTCATACTCAACGTATGCAATACCTCCAGAATAACAACCTACTCTCCATATCCCAGCATGGCTTTAGACCTTCCCACAGCACCACAACAGCATTATTATCATTTACCAACATAGTTAACTACCACAGAAACAAGGGTCTATTCACTTCTTCCATATTCTTAGACTTATCAAAAGCCTTTGACATGGTTAACCACAGCATGCTTCTTGCAACTCTATCAACCCTAAATATAAGTCCCTCCTCTGTATCATGGTTTAACAGCTATTTTTCAGATCGACAGCAAGCTGTCCTATGGCAAGACCAATTGTCCTCCCTGCTACCAGTAACTATAGGAGTCCCTCAAGGGTCTATCCTCAGCCCTCTGTTGTTTTGTCTCTTTACTAACCAGATATCTTCATCCTTACCAACTGCCTCAGTAGTACAATATGCTGACGACACCACCCTTATATGTGCCACCCCCACCCTAAGTGAACTACAAACCCTAACCCAAAACACCTTCACCCTAGCCAAAACCTGGTTCACTAACATCAAACTTCTTCTTAACCCCCCAAAAAATAAACTAATTATCTTTGGCACTGGTAGACCCCCCCCCCGAGCAACAACTTCATCATCAATACAACTAGGCAAATAACTGATAAGCAAAAACAAAAAACAGGTATGGAGGCAACCGAAACAGTCCAAAACAGCACGTTTATTCTTTTAAGCACTTTTCGTCAGCTACGTCTGCTGACTTCTTCAGAAACAAGTAAAATTAATTACCAATGTCCTTATATATAACAATTAAACAATTAAAACTTCATTGTCACACGGCCAAATGAAAATCCCATTCATTCCATTTAAAAAACAGTAACTAGTTCGTCTCGAGACTTAAAATAGGTATAAATTAGACGATAAACACAGGTAATACTACACACAAACACATGTTACCCGGGAGTTAATACAACCATACAATTATGAATCTAAATAATTCTACTTTAGTACGTTAGTGGGTCATTAAATTAAACCCATTACAAAAGCTAGGCTAATGTAAGTATGTAAACCCAGTCACCTCTTAAGGCCATTCAATTTTAGCACACTAGTTATAGAGCAAGAGTCATTTAATCCAGGGTGACTGTAAGCATTTAACCTCACTTGCCATACCAATTCTAACTCTTCGAGTTTGAGTGGTCTCAGTCCTCCTCTTCAGTCAATATTAGCATGGTCAATGGCCACAAAGTTGAAATTATGGTTATTATAAACTGATATGTGTGTAGCTAAAGCATTTTCATATTTGCATTTCTTAATAAACTTCATCATCAACTCCAAAGAAAACATTCAAATTAGTCCAACCACACCCACTAAACTGCTAGGCATAGAGATAGACAATAACCTAAAATTCGACATCCACATAGCACAAACCATCAAGAAAGTCAATAAAAAGCTAGGCCTCCTCTACAGGAACAAACAGTTTATGACTAAACATACCAAAGTTACCATCGCTAGGACTCATCTCCTATCCACCCTCCTCTACGCCTCTCCCATCTTGATTAATCTATGCAAAACTGAACTAAATAAAATGGAATCTTGCTATAATAAGATTGCCATGTTTGCGTCTGATGCTTCTTACAGGTCCCACCACTGTCTATCCCTAAAACAGCTTAACTGGCTTGAGTTGCCTCATATACTCATGCTGAATCAACTCTCTATAGCTCACAAGCTCTACTACCTCCCTGAGTTAACCCCAGCACTTCAGCATTTAATACAGCCCCACATTCCCACTAGAACCCTATGATCTAAAAGCCTAATAACTGCCATCCAACATAAAAACAACGCTGATAAATCACTCTTTGCCAGCACCATTTCCAAAACCTGGAACACACTACCAATCCATATAACTTCTACCACCTCCTTCAATCATTTCAAAAAACTCCTTAAAACCCACTACTTAACTAACTGACTATGCTCATGTTACACTCCAGGTTAATCCATACCAATCTAATTGTGTCACATGTTCAGGTAAGTATAAACAGATTTGCCCTAAAAAGCTTGTAAACCCAGATACTGGAAAAACAAAATATATATATATATATATATATATATATATATATATATATATATATATATAAGTTTTTGACTATGTACCTCAGTGTTTTTACTATGTACCTCAATGACTGTCTATTGTACTGTCTAACTAAAACTGTTAACTTCTAACCTATTATGTATTAAAATCAATTGTATGTTCTATATTTTGTTCTCTCATGTACTGCATTCTATTGTACTGTGGAGCTTTTCTCCCCGGGCCTCCGCTGAAAATGGACCTGTGTCCAGTCGGACATTCCCAGTAAACAAATGTAAATAAAAATAAATAATAAATTGTGATTCCATTCAGCATGGTTTTGTGCTACAGGATATTATGACTCTTGTTTTATATATTGTGTACATTTGATGCTGGCAGGACTGAAGTCTGTGTTTCATATGCAAACTGATTGTGTCTGCTACATTGTTTTTTGGGACTCTGTTTACAATTCTCCCATAATTCATGTTATATTTTATATGCTGTTCATTTCACCAATAGCAACCACACACATTTTTATAAACACTGCTTATTCTTACCCTATTCAGCTTTTTTTCTTTTTTTTTTTGCACACTTTATGCCAGTCTCCAACCATGTATGCTCCAAATAAACAAATATTCCTTGTTACATGTTTGCTAGTAGTGGTTTATCTGGCATCACAGAGGAAAAGGGCTACGAGTTGCTTACAGATTTTGTAGTGTACTCATGGGGTTTTATTCCTCATTTACCTACTGTGTGACTCTGAGCAAGTTACTTTACCAGGCAATGATATTGGGTCACCCCTGAAAAAGGCCTTTTGTGCCTAGTGCGTCCCCTTGTTGCCAAATTATATAAAATTGTGCATGATACCCTAATCTAACCCTTCAGCAGATGGGTGTCTTCACTGCAAAGGAGAAAGCCTATCTGGTTAGCAGAACTGGGTCACCATGTATGGGGGTAAGAGGGTGAGAACAAAGGTAGGTCCATCATAATGTAGTTAAACTGTTTTGTAGTTCCTGACTCCCTGGTTGCATGATGTTGTCATGCTGTATTGTGCATCACTGGGGTATGACATGAGCTAAGGTATAGGCCCATATCTGCTTCCTAACTGGCATCTACCAGGAAGCAGACACCAAAATGCATAAACCCATCCTCACAAGTCCCAAGACAGCAGAGTGGGTCCATGCCAAAATGATCTAATAGCAATCTTCCCAGCTTTTCTGACACCCCCGTACCAGGATTAAGTCGTGAGACAAAATTCTACTATATCTTTTTGCTACTGGCCAGCCTCTGTCCACATTTATTGTTCTTTATTTGAGATGTCTTTAGAAATTACTTTTGAGCTTGCTCACTGCAGTTTGACCTTTGTTCTTTTCAATCTTGTCCCTTGCGTGGTTTGTGATGTATGCTCTGTGCAAAGTGATTGGTTTCTTATTTGCTCTATTTTCTTCTTGTGATGCAAAATGCGTTTGTGTCATGGTGCATTGTTCTGTACATGTAGATGATGGAGTGGCACAGTTTAGTTCAGTACTTATTTTATTTCTTAGTGTTTCACTTTCATAAATATGGCCCCTCAGTAAATCCTCAGTCTTTACTTAAAAAGAGTTAGAATTCAGATCACTTTTTGTTGTAAAAGTGTTAAGAAAATATAAAAGTGCCTAGCAGTGTTCAGTCATTCACATTTGTCACTGTAACCTGAATGAAATAATATGTTCATACTTCTCAGTTGTCCAGATTTTCACAGAATGTCCAGATTTTTGCATCATATTTTTGGTTTGTTGCTCATAGGATTTGTGGTTTTATGGGAAATCACTGAACACTGAAGTCACTAGATAATGACATACATTTCAGTATCAGACTTTGTATCCTTCAGAAAATACATAATAATATAAATTCTGTTATTCTACCAACTTTCTAAGTTTGTAAGAACAATACTTAAAATATTTCCCTATTTTTGGGTCTTTGCCCCCTCCCATTGTTTGTGGCTCAGTCCAGATTTCTTGCACCAAGATGTTGAGAGGTATGAATACATCGCTCTTCTATATGACTGTGACAGTGACTTTCTTTCACTGGTACTGCTGTGTAATCTCTCTTTGCTTTGCTGGACAGAAAGAAATGCAGAGTAATTTTAAGATCTGCTCTCTAGTCATAATACATATAGCTGGTTATGATGAGAGTGCAAACAGTACAAAAATTGTTTAGGATTACTGAAAACAGAAAGATGTCCCTCCATTTCCTCTCAATGGTTTCTTTTTTATTAAATATGGCATAAATCAGTGACTCATTTTGCAGGCTTCTGGTTACATAAGGAAGATCTCACTGACTGCAAGAACAAACAAAAAAGTTTGCTTTCCTTGAACACAACATTTTCATGTACTAATCTCACTATATACACACACACACACACACACACACACACACACACACACACACACACACACACACACACACACAAAGCACAAGTAAAATTTTCAAGGGCCAGTAACAAAATTTCTGAAGGGAAGATCCAAGTGCCAGAACATGATGAGGTCAGGTGGGGAGGCTAGTAGACAAGCAGAGATTAGATCAAAAGTGCAACATTTTGTAACTGCATTTTTAATATACACTCCTAGTAAGAGACCTATCCTTGATGTAGATATTGTGTGCTGCACTATACAGAAGAGCTATATGTAACTATCTTTCATACACATAAATAATGTAGATTATGCTGAAGTGGTACTATAAGGTTTTGGAGCGCTACTTCAAATAGTATACCATTTCTTTACCATGCATTTCAGTGTAGCCCTTGCTGACATCCAAATGCTTACAAATGCCACTCATAGCTGTCTGACCAAACCCGCACACTGAATCAGTGCATTTCTGGCTATCAACAAAATGCTGACATCAATGAGTCTAATTTATTTGCTTTCTGCATATGTGAATTTGGTCCTTCATTAGCCTTCTTCCACAATGAATCAGGCTCCAAGGACAAGGATAAATGCATTATGCAGTATAATATAGTCCCCATCTGGACTGCAGATAAACATACTTTAGTATGGCCTGAGATCCTTAAATGGCCGTTAGAACACAAATTTAATTCCTTCCAAAAGCTAAAGCAGGTTGGAGGTATGGTTAGAGTACAGCTGTAGTGTACATAAAGCAATCTGCTTAGACTGTGGCTGAGCACAGCTTTGGCAAGATTCATGGCTTATGCCACTCATCCATAACCCTACAGGAGCTGCTGAAGAAAGGTATAACACCATACTGTCCAGGACATAGATTGTCATCAAACAAGTATGTGGCCTGCTAACATCCCACTTCTATTGCCTGGATGAGTCTGGAGTGCCCTTCAGTACGATCCTGCTGCTGCATGCAGGATGTTTACACATGTTGCATTCTGCAAAATATGATCATGCACTAGTCTCATAGTGAACTGTCCCATGATGCTAGTGTAGCTCCTTTTACAGGTCCTTGCACGAATGATGATAGTGTTGGTGGCCAGCCTGCAGCAGTGTTACTGGATCCCATGTGACTGGCTCATGCACGGTACACAGCAGCACAAGCAAAGAGGAGGTGGTCATTCCACAACTACAGGCCATGACATTCAGAATACTGTTACCATTATTATTAAAAAACAGATAGAGAGTAATTAATACATGCAGTGATATGTGTGGGCTACACTGTGTGGTGCAAGCCATACTGCCAGTGTGCATCAGACTTACCTTTAAAGATGTTTGGCTAAGTATAGTTATATGGTTCTTAAGTCTATTGTTTTGTTTACTGACAGCATATACTCAGACCCATGCCTGACTGTTCATTGACATATGTGAAGTGAATGGACTTGGCAGAATGAAACATGTGAAATGTGTTACTTTGCATATGATTCATTTTGGGAGTGCAGTGAAATGTTAATGTAATGCTCATTCTAGAATGCTCTTTACTTCATAATTGCTCTTGGAGGACTTCACATACTAACTGGAAGAAATGTGTGTAATTAAACATTTACCTGTGCTGTATTCCACCTTGAGATGCTCTCTTCCACTTTAAAGGAAATTTGTATAACATTTCTGATGGTATGTTCTAATTTTTCTGTACTTTTTTCAGATCAATACAAAATAAGTTTGTTTTCTGTATTAAGGTACTGCACATCAGATTAATTCATTCCGTCATAGACACCAATCCATGTGTCATTAGAACCAGTTGCAATCAGGATTTGTGCAGTGCTGACTGTGAAGTAGCAACAATCCTAGTGTTTCTAGCAGGATTTGTGTTACTGTTATAATCGTTCATCTCCCCTGTGAACTAATCCCTTAATACTGTTCTACATTTTAGCCCAGAGATTCCTCCTTTTTATTTTTTTTAATTTTCCTGTAATTTTAAAGAGTAACATTACTGCAAACACATACTGCTAAATTTTCCCTTGCGATATTTTCACAACTTGTACTGAGTTCCCTGACTTACAATAGTTTAAATGTGTCTTACACAACATCTCCCAAGGATAGTGTGGGTGAAAGTGCTAGTGATCTTAAGGAACTGCTAGCACATGAGCTTGATGTTGACTTGCTGTGATGATGGATCCAGGTGATCTTAAGATGCTTACCTCACAGTACTTTGTGACCGAGACCTTGAATGAGAGATTCTGCTGCATGTAGATGAAAGTTCTTTGGGATTATATCACCTTCACTTTTCTCACTACTTTCCTGAAAGTCATATGGTGAGTGGCCTTGTCTTTCCCCACATGTTCAGACAGTACCTCATCCTTATACACCACTGTTTCCTACTTGAGCCTGGTAGGTCCTGACTAGATTGTGCATGGAGGATGAGATGGCCACTGTGTGTGCCACCATACTGTACACGAATGTGATTGTGGCATTATCACTGCTGTCTGCCACGTTTGTATACTAGTGTAATTCCTCATGTACATCCTACAGTACTCTAACCATTTCTAGTGGACCATCTGTGGCAGTGGACTGAGCTTGAACAATGTCCTCTCACATCTGCTGCTGTACAGCCAAGCCTTTTCATGAGTCTGAAGCTAGCTGTGGCATGTGCCTTCACCTGGCATCCCTTTGCACAGACATTACAGTGGTGAGTGCTACCTCTGGGATTCTACTATATTCTTGAATGTGTTCCTGTGGTTCAGCAAACACTGGTGTTGAGCTAATTAGGGTCCCTCCCTGTATCACCTGCAATGCAATGTCTTCATCTACTTGAGTGTATGAGCCTGTGCCACTGCCTGCAGAATGTATCTGCTGTGTGATGTGTGATCCAGCCATTACACTTGGTGATTGTGTGCCACTCTCCTCAGGCTATGTCATAAATATAACTGTTATGACATCATCATCAACAGCCATTCTGCTGTCGACATCTTCCAGCTATATAGGCATTTCTCATTTCTGTTCCTGACCATGTGAAGGGGTAATTGATGACATTGTAACATTTGACTGAGACTTTGGACCACAGTAACGAATTTTATATAATTATGTGTGGAGCACACTTACCATGCAGACTCTGGCCACTTTCATAAGGGGGGGGGCAGAAAAGGAAGGTGCACTTGTTGATAAGAAATGTCATGGGTTATATGCAATAAGTTATCTTCTATAGTATTTTCCTCCATGCAAAATGGCTTATCTAACCTGAAAGGGATACTAGCTAATTGTTTAAATGTTAACTTTCTAAGAGGTTATTGACAAAATGTCTTCTGTAAATGTTTAGTTTACCTAACCTGCAAAGGTCTAGTAACCATATGTTTAAATGTTAACTCACTAAGTGCTTATTACATAATGTATTATTCTTCTATAAATGTTTAATTGTTCTGTATGAATCTTTGTTATTCTTTTGTAACATGTAATTTGCAATATTGTGGAGCTTTCCTCCCCGGGCAGCCACTGAAAACGGGCTCTTTATGGCCCAGTGGACTTCCCCGGTCATCAAACTTAAATAAATATAAATAAATAATTTTCCAGTATGTGATTTTGCCATCTGGGATGCACTAACTTGCCTGAATGCATAACTGCAGCAACTGCTGAGGTTGGTAACTATCTGTGTCCAAAAACAAACAGAATCGGACAAAAGTACTTGAAACAGTAGATCAACAGAAGGAGGAACCAGTCCGTAGGATGTTAGCAGAAATAACCTTTAATCACCTCCACGATAAAAACAATATCAAATCAAGCGCTTTCGCTTAGCTCAGTACCAAGCTTTATCAAGATGAAATATGCAATGAATTATATCCGTTTATATGCAACTCTCAAACCATCATGTGCCTTGAATGCATAATCAAATCTTAAAGCTGTAATCATTTTAAAAAAATTGTTACAAGTTTTTTAATTAAATAATGAATTAATAACATACTTAATGTACCATACTAACCTGACTATACCAACTAATTCATTATAGAACCCTCCATAAAAATTATGTAAAGATGTAAACTTTATAAGTGTTTCTAAATACCTATAACAAAACCTTTATGTTAAAATATTCGTTCTACAAAACATTCACTACTCTAATAGTTGTTTGTCCATCTAAGCTTCCTGTTATAAAATATATATGAAGGATAAAATATGCGAGTGTTTTGTAGTTATAAATATGAAAAATATATGTATAAATTCTCATAAATCTATGTCTAACCATATAAAATGTGTATAATAAATAATAAATAAATATGAATGAATAATGACATATTTAAAAATCAAAACAAATGTTGTGACAGGTTCTGAGTATGATTCATCTACTATATATATTTCTTGCTCATAATCTAGCCATTCTTAGTTTCAGGACACTACTTATATTAATGTTGTCATTCAAACCTGGACTACTAGCAGCATCTAACTTAAGCTGCCAAAGGAGTTCTTTATATTCTAGTCGTGTCTCCCAGTCTCCCCCTCTACCATCCACTTGTATTTGTTCTAATACAATAAAATTAATTTGCATGTCTGGACATGTAATGGAGTGTTTGTAGAAAGCGCTGGTTTCCTTTTTCCTAGAGACCTCATACAATGCTCGTAAATTCTCCTTCTTAAAGATCTTTCTGTTTTACCAATGTAGAAACTGAGGCATTTGGTACAAAAACCCAGATAGACCACCCCTTTTGTTCCACAATTGGTATAACTATTGGCTTGAAAATAAAATTTCCTTGAGGGGATATATAAGGAACTTTTATTTATGATAGCTGTACACTGTTTATACATCCCACATTTGTACGTACCCTTCTTCAAATTTTTATTGTTGTTCATTCTCCCTTGGGGTTGATTCCTTTCGAATAATTCTTTCATATTGGTATCCCTACGTCTGGTAAATCTAGGATGTTCTAGGATGTGCTTTTTTAGCTCCTCATGGGCTGTCAAAACTGGCCAAAATTTAGAAATCACTTCTTCAATTTGTTGGGAGTTCTTAGAAAAAGTGCGTGTGTAGTTGTTACTGTAACTTGCCCTTTGATCGTTTCTAAATGCTAGTTCATGGGCCTGATCTGAACCTAACAAAGGAGGATATCTACTCTCCCTGTTGTCAAGAACCTCTTTTCTTAACCTATCAGGGGTTCGGGATACCCTCTTTCTATGAACATCCTTTTTAATAATGCCAACTCTTCCAAAAAATATTCCAAAGTACTAGACATTCTTGAAGCTCTTATCATTTGGCCTTTAACTATACCTTTTTTCTGATAAAATGGATGTCCACTCATAAAATGTAGATATGTGTTAGAGAAAGTGGGTTTTCTGTACAATTTAGATGTAAACCTATTGTTTAAACAATCTTTGAGTAAGGTTACATCAAGATAATTCATCTTTTCATTGCTAATAGTGTATGTGAAGGACAGGAAAGGAGTACTGGAATTGATGTATTCAAAAAATTCCAAAAATTGATCTTCCGTTCCACTCCACAATAAACCTATATCATCTAGAAACCTGGTATAATGTTTTATACATTCCACCCATTTGGTGGAAAAAATGCATGTTTGCTCCCATCTGTGCAAAACTATATTGGCATACAGGAAGGCACATGGCGCACCCATCGCCACTCCCTTTTTTTGTTTATATATTTCACCATTGAAAAACATGAAGTTATTTTCTAATATGATCTCCATAAATTCAACCAATAAATTAATAATGTTAGCACTCAGACCTGACTCTTTAACCAGAATTTCGTTAGACCAATCCAAACCAACCCGGTGTGGGATACTAGGGAATAACTCCACAATGTCTATGGTTATCATTAATAAATTGGATTGAAAAAAATGTGTTTGAATGCCCCTAAGGAAATCCCAAGAATCTTTGCATATGTAATCCAATGCTGTCACAAACTTCTTCAGCACCTGATCAACAAACTTTCCCAAAGGCTCGAGGATGCCTCCTTTACCTTTCAATGGTTCCAGGCCTTTATGTGTTTTAGGGATCCCAAAAATTATCGGTGTCTTGGGTTTGTTGACGTGCAAATAATTATAAGCTTTCTCGTTAATGACTCCTTGTAATAAGTTGTTCATTAAAGTGTAATTAATTTTAGAATAGGCTAGATGCATCTCATTTTTGGAGAGCAATTCATACTGCTCAGAATCCTGTAACATATTAAAAAGATATGTCTCATAGTCTTGCATGTACATCAAAACTAACCCACCCCCTTTGTCAGGTCTCATAATTCTACATCCCTCTCTCTTAAGCAGTTGTATCAGAGCTGTCTCTTCTGTTCCCATGTTGGATGGTGTTTTATCCAAATTCATGGAATTTATTTTCCTTATTTCTTTACCTACCATCTCTTCAAACACTTTGAGGAATGGATGGGTGGGGGGGTTAAAAATGCTTGCTCTAACTAGTGTAGTTTTCATACATGGCTGCCCATTAAAATTCAAAATTAAATTGAGCTGCCTTATAAATAGTTTGAGATCAATTAAAGCTTCTGCCAAGTCAAAAGGACAGAAGGGGATGAAATATAAACCTTTGATAAACAAATCAAAAAACTCTTTCCTTATTTCAATTTCAGTGAAGTTGTATACAGTAAAATTTTTCTCCTTCACAATTGTGTATCCCTTATTAGATTCACACTCCTCTGGAGATGCAAAATTTAAGTTGTTGAGTTCCACACTGTGAATCATCCCTATATCTATGACTTCCTCCACTTCTGCTGTTGAAACTTCCCCCCTCTCCCCCCAGGCCTGTCCTGGGCAAACTGAAAATCCTGATGTGAATTCTTTCTAGTTTTTTTAGCTAGCCTTTCACTCCTTCTAGGGAGTTCAGTGGGAGGTTGTACATATGCATTCCTATATGTATTGACTTGGTCCCCCTCCCTGTTACGATCATCTTTCCATTTATTTTTAACTATAACTGGGTATGCTGACCCTTCCCTGTATTTGTTGAGATCCCTCTCCAGTTTATTGATTTTTCTATTCAGAATTTTCATACAAAACTGATCCACTTCATTAAATACGCTGTCATAGTTCTTCTTGACAGATAAAAAACTGGTGTCATTAACTAATTTATCATTTAAGACATTCAGGTCTTTTAAAAGAATATCAGCCTTCGCTTCATATTCTTCAATCATCACTTCTAATACCTGAAGCCCAGCTCTGTTAAAAATGTTACAAAGCTTGTCATAATAAGTGGTTCCTGGCTGTACGTTGTTGGGAAATTTTAAACAACGTAAACCTTTCGGAACCCGTTCTATGTTGACACATTCTTTCAAATAATTAATCTCTAATTGATTACGTTTGTACGAATACAGTCTCTCTTTTAAGTTATTAAACTGTTGTTCAATGTCAGTTTTGTCCAAAGAAACAGTACCTTGCTTGAGCCAGAATTGCTGGCCTGCCCAAGCGTTACAACTGAACTGCTTACATTAAGCATCTGCTTCGATCAGTCGCTGCGTGGGGACTGCATCTGGAGGATTATGCCCAGCTTGCCTGTTGGGAAATAATCCTTGGTTTGGATCGTTTCGTGTTATGTCCGGCGGAACAGCTGTCTCGTGGATTGCACTCACTCTTCTCTGCTCTTGGCCATGCTCTTGGTTGCCAGGTAGAGGGCAGGAAGTCCCACCACTGTTACTGTTTAGTGCTTCTGTTAATTGGGTCATTAAGTCCAAAACCTTGTTGAATTCAGAGCGTGTTACCGGTGTATCCTCACCCGGCGTTTTTAGCAGCTGTGGTGTATCAGCATAGTCCCCTTGGTCTGCTTCCTCTGCCATGGATAGAATCACTCGAACCAAAAACAAACAGAATTGAACAAAAGTACTTGAAACAGTAGATCCACAGAAGGAGGAACCAGTCCATAGGATGTTAGCAAAAATAACTTTTAATCACCTCCACGATAAAAACAATATCAAATCAAGCGCTTTCGCTTGGCTCAGTACCAAGCTTTATCAAGATGAAATATGCAATGAATTATATCCGTTTATATGCAACTCTCAAACCATCATGTGACTTGAATGCATAATCAAATCTTAAAGCTGTAATCATTTTAAAAAAATTGTTGCAAGTTTTTTAATTAAATAATGAATTAATAACATACTTAATGTACCATACTAACCTGACTATACCAACTAATTCATTATAGAACCCTCCATAAAAATTATGTAAAGATGTAAACGGTCATCAAACTTAAATAAATATAAATAAATAATTTTCCAGTATGTGATTTTGCCATCTGGGATGCACTAACTTGCCTGAATGCATAACTGCAGCAACTGCTGAGGTTGGTAACTATCTGTGTCCACAACACATCTGATTATGCTTGTGGTATCCTAACTCCTCTCTCCATATGGAGAGAAGATATTCCTCATCGGGTATTAAAGGGATCAGTCTAGAAGTTACCTCACCCGTACTGCTATGGGCAACTGCATTCTGCCTAGCCTTTGCTCTGGCATATCTCAATAGGCCACACTGGTCCTTTTTATGCACTGCACTACACTGGACTGCATCAGTATGTAGTTCCTCCCCCAACCACATCTCATAGATTCATAGGTTCATAGGTTCATACTAGGCTATCTGCCCAAGGGCATTTATAAGCCTAGCCCAGAGTTTTGTGGCTTTCGCCACCCCTTTAGTTCGGAGGATACTATGCCCATTATTTTGCTGTGCCTCTGTCAAGCAGTGACACTGAGATAATCCATGGGGTATATCTGCGATCTCCCATCCATTGATCAAGATTTCTCTTGAACAAAGCCAGCGAGGTGCTCTGCCTATATCCAAAACCTCTTGGCTCTACACCTTAGTTCTGTCAGCTTGTCTTGGCACCCTTAGTCAAAGAGGTGTTTATCATATGCCCTGACAGCCTACATGAGGATGCATTTCTCTTCAGGGCTGAAACTATCTATCCTTTGCCTGGATCCCTGCATCATGCGCTCACCTGAAATAACAGACCCTGAGTGAAACATGGTTTACAGACATGAAACACAGCAGTTGTGGTCTTGACACTTAAGACCCTTGCCAAATCATGGTAGCAGCAACCTAAAGAAAGGCTCCTGACCCCTAGTTCAGAGCAAAAGCACACCAGCAATAACATAAGGCATGAATACACTACTTGTACTAATTTCATTGCAATATCATAGCAGACAACATTCTTAATTTCATAAAGTAAAGCTGACTTCCACATGTATTTCAAGTAATTGTAGTGGTAACCATTTCTACCAGAACAATCAGTCATAAATGAATAATTGTACAGAAGCATTACAGCATCAGCTGTAAATCAGTGCACCAATACAAGTATCCATCATTTCCAGCATCATCATGTATTTCTCATAATCTGTGCAGCAAAAAAAAAAGGTTGAGTGTTCTCTCCTGTTAGGTTTCCTGTAATATTATACACCCATGTATGCAAATTCATAAATGGCACTTCATATTTTACATGTCCTGTGACTGTCATCAACATACAACATATTAACTTCACCTTAACCTAAAACCAATGAGTTTTTCATATTAACATTGTTCACGGAATTGATTTGGCATAATTCCCATTATTTTTAAATTGTAAGTATTTGTTATCTTACTTCAATAATTTCATGCCTCCCTAACTCAACCACCAAGTTTGAATGGTGAGAACTGTGATCCACTTACACACTTTTTTATGCAAATAAAGCCCAGATGAGCTGATTTCAATGAATCACAGTATTATACTTTGGTGAATTTGCTCTCAAAGGCATGAATTGACTTCATCTTCTTATGGATGAGCTGCGCTGAGGTGCCTTGACTGCAGAAATTTGCTCAGTGCAAAACATGTCTGCATCACTTACAGCTATGACATACTGTTGAGAGATAAGTCTGTGCTGAATTAACATTTAGGTTGGAGTGCACTGAACCTTAATCTGCATGTGTCCATGAAAGTATGCCACACTTTACCACTTACTAACATTTGCTTACATTGAATGAATCAAGAAATAAAATGTAAACACTTTATTATTAATGTAGCGTATTTACAAAATAGCAATTATGAAACCAATATCACCAGCAATACTTTTAAGGTCACGGCATGCTGCCATAAATTATTACAATACCACAATAATGACATTCTAGCACCCTAAGTATAATATTCCTATACATAAAGAAATAACCATTCAAAGTCATGCACACTTAATGGACTGCTTATGGATTTCCCTTCACATAGCAAATAAGGTGTAGCTACAAAAAAAAAAAAAAAAAAAAAAAAAACATGGAAGTCCATATGATTGCATCAGTGCAGTTATGAAACCATCCTTGACAATGCTATCACTACCATGGGTAATAAATACCCTATATGGTTGCATAGGTTAGAAATAATGATGCTGCACCTCAGAGGGTGTAGTTCACACCCTCTGATTCTCTGTCCCCCACTTACATGCTTTACTGGCACTTCATAGGATGTTAGCAACTATGGTTGGCATAATGGTCAAGGTATTTAACTTACAGACACAAGGTGCAGGGTTTGATTCTCATATGTGGCAATTGGCTAGGTTTAAAATGGCCCACAAGGGCAGTTAGCTTATTACTAATCTATAAACCTATAAAGACCCAGGGCCTTGCTCTGAGCTTGTCTGAGAAAAAAACAATATCCTTCACTACTTCTTGCAGGAGACATACCTGTAGAAGCTGTAATATGCATAAGCCAACAGTAAGTGGAAAAAGACTGACATTTGATAAGATTTGGGGACACCACCTGTCATCCCTGACAGGGATCCCCTGTTCAGAACAGCAATGTCAGCACAGTATGACAACCTGCAAAGGTGGACAGTGAAGGCTAGAGCTCTACAGGTAAGTCTTTTTCCCTTTCTTTTTCCTTTTCATTTTCTAAAGGTACTAAACAATATTAGGATAATCACATTTTTATATGTGTGAATGTGAAATTAGATTAAGTAAATGCAAACATGGGGTTCTAGAAATGTATAAAACATATATGGATAGACATGCATATTCATAGGTAAGCATAGATAGATAGATAGATAGATAGATAGATAGATAGATAGATAGATAGATAGACAGAATTGCTCACACAAGGACTTACTGTAGGCTGGAAACAATTTTCTACTGTGCTACATTTGTTAGAAAATCTTGCATTTAAAAATTAAGACACATTTCAAGAATAGCTGATGCACGTACAAGATGGCTGACCAGAGTTAGCCACCACATCCTAGGCAGTATGGGGGTGGGGGACAAACAACTACTGAATTACCTGCATACAGCCCCTTGCAGAATAAACTGTTAAAATCATTTTAGCACAAATCACAAACACTCTGTCTTACAGCTATTTTTGCTGATATTAAACCAAGAAAACACAGGTAACCTCCGCAAGACAAACTGCAGATTACACAATTAAACCAAATCACTTTATGTTAAACTTGGAGGCATGTAACAAAATATACAGCAATGCAACACCAGGTAAGCTATATCCCCCTACAAGACAATGTAGAGCAAGTTAATGTAGCAAATTATAAGAAGCCATTGCATCTTGCCCATACACATCTACTTTCCACCCTCCTTTATGCATCCCCTCTCTTCACAAACTTGAGTAAGTCTGACCTTAATAAACTCTCTGGCTGCTTTAATCATATTGCTAGATTAGCCCCAGAAGCAGCATACAGAACATATCACTGTCTGAACCAATTTCAGTACAACCAGCTAATAGTAGCACATAAAATTCTCTACCAACCTGAAAACACACCTGTACTTACAAAAATGATCACCTCTTACAGCAACCTCAAGACGCTTCGCTCAGCCAATAAAATACTAGTCCAAACCCTCAAAAGCAACAACTCATCTGGAGACTCTCTATATGCCAACTCTGTTAATAAAATATGGAACTCACTTCCTGCTGAGCTTACTTCAGAACCCGTTTTAACCCAATTCAAAAAAAATCTAAAACAGTACTTTAAAAGGCAATGGCTATGTCCTTGCTCTAATCTTCTACAGTCTATTTTGCCGATGACCTAAAATTGGGTAAACTGATTACAAGTGTTACAGATAAGGCATGTCTGCAAAATAATTTTACTAAATTGACCGTTTGGGCACAGTATAATAATATGTTGTTAAATACATCAACAACTAAGCATATGAGATTTGGGAGACAAAGACTGAAAGGTGAATACTTAATACAGCACACAGTGATTGAAATTGTAGACTCATTTAAGGACCTGGGTATATGGGTAGATTCATATCAACCAACTGGCTAATGATAGTTATAGCACTATAGGTTGTATAAAAAGATTTATAAAGTCTAGGAAATCAAGCATAATGAAGTCATTGTTTGTTAGTTACATTAGACCCAAACTTGAGTATGGAATAACAATATGGAAACCCTACAGGAAAACAAGCATGAATAAACTGGAAAGAATACAGCAGAAATATACTAAGGGCATCCATGGATGTGAAAATCTAAGTTATTATGAAAGACTAAAATATCTGAACTTGTACAGTATCTCTTATTATTTAAGAGGAGATCTTATTCAGACTTATAGGGCATTTAGGGACAACTACCTCTGGGAATGTTTGGGGTTATCATAAACTACTAGAGAATCATCAGATAACCTGTGTAGGGGATTCTATAGGAATGAGAAGTGTACTAATTGGTTCTCTGACAGAGCAGCTGATGCTTGGAGAAGACTACCAAATTATATTAAAGCAAGTACTAGTTTAGATATTTTTAAGAACAGCCTGGACATTTATTATGGGAACAAGTGTTTTGGCATATTGGCAAGCTAGAAGGGCTTTAATGCCCGTGCTTGAAACATTTGTATGTATGTATGTATGCATGTAATCCTGACTAACTCTAGCAATATAAGCATGTGCTAAAGAGGTCTTTTGATCACCCCTACGTTACTTTCTAATTGTTACTCTATAACAAATCAGATTTATATATGACAGAATTAATTACTTTTATCCTATGTATTGTATCTGTAACAGTGCTTTAACTTGCTTAATGTTACAGTTTTTCTGTATGTATGTATGGAGCTTTTCTCCCCAGACCGCTGCTGAAAATGGACAAGTATCCAGTCAGACTAGCCCAGTCAACAAATGTAAAATAAATAAATAAAAATAAATAAATCTTGCAGAAGTTGGTTGTAGAAAAGAAATTTAAGAAAAAGAAATAATACAAAATAAAAAATTGTTAATATAAAAATGAATACACAGAGACCACTAGTCACTGGTAGCATTTT
This sequence comes from Protopterus annectens, assembly GCF_019279795.1. NCBI lineage: Eukaryota > Metazoa > Chordata > Ceratodontiformes > Protopteridae > Protopterus > Protopterus annectens. The sequence goes on along the minus strand of NC_056741.1, from coordinate 1,222,870,332 downwards.
ACATTTACAAAAGGTAGTACGGTTCAGTACCAATGAAGGCTGTCTTCCAAATCATAAAACCAAAGGCTCGTTCCACAAATTCAGCTCACAATTCCATAGATTTTATATTAAAAAAAACGTTGGAGTCAGATAGTATCCTATCTGACTCCAACTGTTTTTTTTTTTTAATATGTAACTATTTCATGGAATTCCTTTTAATGTGTAACTATTTATGGAATTAATATTTAATTGTTTAATTGTTTAATTATTTTCAAAATGGATGTATATAAGGAATGGGAGAGGTGCTTTCAATTGATTCAGATGAGGTCTCCAGTGTGGAGATGAAAGCGTTAAATCTAGTTCTGTCTATTCGTTTAATAATCAGTATAAAATCTGTGGAATTGTGAGCTGAATTTGTGGAACGAGACTTTGGTTTTATGATTTGAAAGGCAGCCTTCATTGGTACTGAACCGTATTACCTTTTGTGGATGTTTATTTCTTTTTGTTCTTGACTAGCATTTTACATTTACTTTATCAAGGCCTACTCTGCTGTTTACTTAATTATTGCATCCACTGTATCATATCTGACTGAAAAAAAGAAAAATAATTGTGTTCCTCTGCTATGCACAAAGATATATGATAGCTAAACAACTATGCATTCCTTTTCTTTTTGTTTCTATAGCTAAGGAGGAGACTGCTTACAACCACAAGCAATCTCAAAGGATGCTTAACAGGCTCACACAGAGGTTGCTCTTGACTATGGAAAAGTATTACTTTTTTATTAAATCATTATGTATGATTAAGCAATGCATCTGTATTCCATTCTGTAGCAAATAAAATGAAGGTAGTCTGTCCTTTATGTAAATGTCATTCACATATAAACAAAGAACTGCTTGACCTGACGGGCTTTTGGGCTTGCATTTTTTTTGTTATCATTCACATATAAACAGTAGAATTGCATAAATACTGTAATACAATAAGCAACTTCTTCAACAGTCAATACTACTACCATTTTGCATAATTATTAGTCAGTGTAAAAAGTAGTAACATTTTTAGCATACCTGCTTACTAGATGCTTAGTAGGCATTATCAATAAAGTATAAACTGAGGTATCACCAAATTATGAGTATATCTATTATCTCCATTTTGTGTCTCTCTTTCCTTCACTCTCTTTTCTTTTTATTTTTAATTATGTATTGTTTTCCATTTTCTGTTTTCTTCCCCCCTTTTATGTTGCCTTTTCCACATGTCCAGGGACCTGTGAGCTGTGTAACCACATGCCTCTCAGGTCAGGACATGTTCTCCATCCCCCTATGCTCATCCAGGGATGTCCTCACAAGGTTGGGGCAGTGGCTCCAGTACTGTAGGTACTCTGATGCAGAGAAGTCTGGAAATCTGAAAAAGTGTGCGCTTTAGGACATGCTGGAGGATGTGGTTGAGTGAGCCATGAGAAGGCACCATCGGCCCATACAAGACCTCATTCAGCAGGTGCATGACTCACTGCCCTGGATGACTCTGCCTACTGAGCCACCAGAGGACTTTGTTCCCACTTTGTTCCACTGCGGGTCCATCAAGCAGTAGAAACATTTGACATCCTCTAGATGGGGTTGAGATATGCCCTGTCTCCCCTTCACCTCCTTCTTTCCCTAATCCTTTCTCCCATACCCTCTTTCCTACTTCCTGTCCCAACTGCCTTCTATATACAAAAAAATTGAAAACTAAGGGGTCTGTCCCCCAACAAAAACACAGCACCCCTCCTTTCCCATGTCCTACAGCAAAGCCTTTTTCATGTTTCCTTTTGTGTGCCCCTTGTGTTCTGTCACTCCATTTTCCAGCAATCCTATCTTCCCCTTTCACACCTTACAAGGAACCAACCAGGATGCCTACACAAGGACACTCTTATAGTCACTATGTAGCACCTTTGCCCTCTATCTTTTTTTAAAATACATTCCAGATAGCTGCATTGAGTGACACTTTACCTTAACTTCCCATCATTAGTTTATGCGGACTTGCACAGCCTGTATTCATCCACAACTTCCAAAAATGGCCAAAATTAGTTGAGACCTTACAAAGTAACTGATGAATTCACTCACAGCTAAAGCATTTTTCCCATTTTAAGAAGTTATAAAAAGTAGTAATGCCTTCATGTAGTCTTTTGCTTTGCAGTAGTCCTTACAGTCAGCTGGTGGTCAATATATTTGCATATAGGTGTATCTGCAATCTGTGCAGATGTGCATTGCACATCTACAAACCTTAGGACTATGAATACCTTCCTCAAAAACATCCTCTTGAAAGGAAGAGAGAGAGAGACTTTGGGGAGGCAATTCATTCTTTCAGTGGAAATGGAGTATTCTGTCTAATTGCTTTTAGTTTGAACTGAGGAGTGGTAGATTTTACATCAAAACTGCATAGTGCTAGTTTCTAAGGAAACTTCTGAATGCAAGATTGGCTAAGAACATGTCTTGCAACGCTCATGATAACTGCTATATTTTGCTTGTGGGCCTTATAGGAGAAGGGCATCTGTTTGTTGGTGAATAGAAATATGCTCATTATTTCTTCAGTCATAGCCAGGCCCGAGGAGAGGGGGATGCAGCCGGTACTTTGCTCCAGGGCCTTTGAAGCTCAAGGGGGCCCAATGAAGCCCAAGAAACATCACAAAAGCCGAAACATGTTGTTGTCTCGAGAAGGAGACGTCCTTACAAACTAAGACAAAGAATGGCGTCAGAACTTTCGCGTACAAGATCGCGAAACGTTGAGTGAGTGCAAACAAATAGAAGGCCCTGACAATGATAAAATACTTTTGAGTGACATAATACGGTGCATTCAAGATTCAATGAACAAAACCTTGTGAAAGTGACTATCAACGAGTGTTCTCACATGTTCATTCCTACCTTCAAACATCAAACTTATTGCTCAGATTACTCCTCCTTGCTTTCCCGCCGAATCCCGGGAGAAAGAAGAAAACGGGACACGTGCCATGCTGATTCATCATGGACTGCAAAGAAGACTTTACAGGAAAGCGAAGGAAGAAATAATTCCACATGTAAAGTTCCTGTAAATGCTGTAATTGTAGCATAAAGGACCCACTGACATTGTATGTCTTTTTGTTTACGTTATCGAGAGATTTGAGACTATAAACAGCTTGATGGTTGCAGAAATCAATAGCAATAAATATTGTCCTAACTTTAGAACCACTAACAAAATTCTCAATAGCAATACGGCAAATTTCTATGTTCTATATTTTATTTCAGGTACCGGCCTTAAACATGTCATTTCAAAAAGCTGGAGCTGAAAAACGTAAAGAAAAAAATGTGATGAGATTAATAAAAAAGGACTGTAAACACTCTTTCAAGTTGGCATTAAATGCAAAACAAGAGAAACTGAAAAAAATTAAACTTTAGATTTAGAACAAGGTAAGTCAAATGCAGAACTGAAACAAAGGACAGAATCTCATGAAGTCAGTTTGAATTTTCAAAAAAACATCAGTTCAAGTAAATCCTAATGTGATTCTTGCACAAAAGGTGGATTTGGAGGATGGAGGATATAAGAGAAAAGGAGATTTGAAGGAACAAATGAATGTTAGTGATGAAAAGAGAAGTGTGGATTGAGTACATCAATGTCTACAGAATCTGGCCATGGTGAAGAAAAGAGTAACATTGGAATTAACATTGGACTTCTTGTAACAGAGGTTCCTTCTCAGCTGGATATAGAAAAGTGTGTTATGAAAGGTCATATTGGCAATCCTAAAACATTTCCCAAACATATGAATAACCAAGTTTTTCCAGAAAGCATACTAACATTTCGAAATTTGAATGGTGAGAAACATGTCCGAGATTGGCTTGTCTGAAGTGATGTTAAACAAACATTATATTGTTTTCCCTGCCAATTATTTTGGAACAATCTGTGTTGCAACATTAGCTCCACATCCAAGTCTATGCTTGCGTCATCAGAAGGATAGTCAGCTGCTGGAAAGTGGCGAAAATTATGTAGTCACAACCCAGAACATGAGAGAAGCATAGTCATAGGCAATGCTATCTGGCTTGATGAGAATTAGAAAGACACTTGTCTTCTGATAAGGGCATTAAAGGCTCTTAGAGGCATCAGTTGCAACAGAATCTGTCAAGTGGTACAGCATTATGAAACAAATCATTGATGTTGTACTATTCCTTGGAGAACGTGGGTTTGCTTTGTGTGGTAGTTCACAGCACATTGGTGACAAGGACAATTGAAATTTTTGGGGGCTAATAGAGTTGTTGTCTCATTGGGATCCAATTCTAAAAGAACATGTGCTGCAAGTTAAAGAGTCACAAGAAAAGGGGGAATGACTTCAAGTGTATTATCTCTCTGCTAATTCTCAAAATGAGTTAATTGCTGAATGTTCTGGACTTGTGAAACAGCACATTTTGCAGGACAGAAAGACTGCAAAGTACTTTGCAGTGATAGTTGATTCCGCACCGGATGCATCTCATGTTGAGCAGACAACATTCCTGCTACGTTATGCAATTCAAAATTAATCCCGGTTTGAAACTGTAGAAAGATTTCTGAAATTTGTTGATTGCAGTGACAAAAACAGATCTGACATAGCACAGATTATTGTAGATACATTGAACGAACATGATATTCCACTCTCTGATTGCCTAGCACATGGTTATGACAACGCAGCCAACATGCCAGGAAAATATAAAGGTGCACAAGCAAGAATACTTGAGCAATGTCCAACTGCTATATTTTCTCCATGTGGATGCCACACACTCAATTTGTGTGGAAATGATGCTGCAGAATGTATTCCTGAAACCATAACATACTTTGGAACTATACAAACTGTTTATAACTTGTTTACCTCTAGTCCACATCAATGGAAAATTTTCCAGAATCGTATTGGTTGTTCTCTTCATGGCATATCTTGCACACAGTGGTCAGACCATGTTGAAAGTGTGAAGCCCTTTGTAGCCCATGTGCCTGGCATCAGATTAGCATTAGAAGACCTCTTGAATCTGAACCTAACTGCCAAAACAAGAACAGAGATTAATGGAGCTTTGTCTTATATGACATAATTTGTTTGTGTGATAATGTCTGTTGTATGGTACAAAATATTAGTTCCAGTGTCCAACATAAAAAACTTGATTTCAGAACTGACAGATCTCCACAACAGCTGGAAAAGTATGTGGAGTGAAGCTAAGCATGTTGCTTCCAATTTACACATAGAAATTAAACTATCTGGAAGATGTGGTGACGCAAAACGCAAAAGGAGGTTTCATGGTGAAGATGCCAAATTGTCACAACAACATGAAATGGATGATTCCAATGAAGAAGCATATGTCAGAAAGTCTGTTTTCTATGTAATGTTGGATAATGTTATTGGTGGACTCAGAGTTCATTTCAGTGCTGCAGTGAACATTTCTGAGAAGTTCAGCTTCCTCTGGAAGTACCTAACAATTCCTGTAGATGAGCTGAAAGAAATATCAAAATCACTGGCAAATCAATATCCTGCTGATATCAGTGAAAATCTTGTAATGGAGATGAGTCATCTGGCAGCTGTTCATCAATCAAATTTTGGAGAGAACCAGCTGAGCCCATTGGAGCTGCTGAATTGCTTGAAAAAGTACAAACTGGAAGGACTTTGTCGGTCTGCGTATTCTGTTGACAATTCCTGCCACTGTCACCTCTGCAGAGCGCTCATTCAGCAAGCTAAAGCTGGCAAAAAAAATTTTCTAAGATCCACTATGTCACAAGCCCGACTAGTAGATTTGGCAAGACTCAGTATTGAGTCTGACCTAGCAAAACAGATTCATTTTGATTATGTAATTCAGAGTTTCACTAGGAAAAAGGTCAGGAAAGCACCTTTGTTCGGCAGACAATAAATGCTATTATAAACGTCTTTTACTATTATAAATATATCACTTTATTATTACATTTATACCTATACATACATATCTAAATGTATCAATGTAATCTACGATTGTTAGAAATAAATAATAATATACACACTTACATGTGTGTGTAGAATTTTGTATAAGGGCCCACACACCTTCTTTGTACCAGGGCCCGGATTTTCTCTCAGTGGCCTTGGTCATAGCTGTCATCTTCTTACAGCAAGAAATCTAGACAAAGCTGTAAATAATGAGGTGTCCAACAAAGGTCCAAAAATAGGGATTATTTTTAAAAATTGCTCTTATAAACTTAGGAAGTTGCTAGAATAACAGATTTTGCATTAGCATGAATTTTCTGAAACTCAAAATGTCTGTCATTATTTTCTGACTTCAGTCCTAAATGATTTGCCAGAAAACCAAAGATTTTATAAAGAACAGACCAAAAACATGAGGCAAAAATCTAGACAGTCTGCAAAAATCTGTACAGTTGAGAGATATAAAATTAATTTTAAATCTACTATATGCTGGGGAAAGTTTGCTCAATTCTACTTTCTGGAAGCTCCTAGATGAAAGACTGAATTATGTTTTGCATTGAGCAGTGCTACAGGAGCTATATTCTTTTCTGTTTTGAATAAGCTATGTTGGGAGTAACTGAAATGAGCTCACAGGCTAAACATGAGTTAAAAGGTCACTGAAACAAACTGCGCTCCTGCAATTGTTTGGTTTAGACAATCACTGATCTTATATTTGCTTGTAATTGGAGACTGGAGTGAAGAAATTCTGCTATGATTTGTCTGTTTTTCCTTCAGTCAATTAATAATTCATTAAACCTGCAAGACTGTGGTTGTTTTATTCTCCAATCTTGGAACAAGAGGCCTCAATATGCCACAATATGCAGTACATACCTTTCAATCTCTTAGCACAAGAAATCTGGACAAAGCCTGACATAATGGGGAAAAAAGGCCCAAAAATAGGGACAATTTTAAATATTCCTCTTATAAACTTAGAAAGTTGGTAGAATAACAGGATTTGTGTTACCATGCATTTTTTTTTTGAAGGATATGAAGTCTGAAACTCAAATGCATGTCTTTGTTTAGTGGTGTTAATCCTTAGATCATCCTGGTGATTTGTCAAAAAAACAGTTTTTATGAGGAACAGACCAAAAATATGAGGCAAAAATCTGGACATTCTGCAAAAATCTGTACAGTTGAGAGGTATGTGAGATAACCAATCTGCCAACATGTTTTGCAGGCTAGGAAGGAAATAGAGTGTACAGTTAAAAACCTACATAACCAGACAGAACAAGCAAATCCCAGCAATCAGCAGTCAGGACTGCACAACAGACAGATGACACAGAACTTTTAACATCTGATCCACAATGCTTCCCACATTCTGCCTATTGTGACGCATGATTTGCTTCTCTGTCAGTGACAAGCAAACAATACAAACTTCCTCTAATTGTTGCTGTGTCCAACCAAAACAATGTGATTTTATGACAATGTTGTGAAAATAAAAAGCCCAGACACTCCCAGACACTGACTAGCTTCATAAAAAGCATATTATACTTAAACAATAATCCACAACTGGGTGTGGGTATCCAAAGATTTATCCACAGATGATGTGGTTTGATGACAAGGACAAAGCCCAATGATCAAACAAAGCCAACCATGGTAGGATACCCACACCCAGTTCTGGATTATTATTATAGTATACAATGAAATTATTTAAGAAAGAAATGTCTTACTTTCCTTAAATAATTTCATTGTATGACAGCACATTAGTGTTCCCTTGCTTTCCCTACTCTGTAGTGATTTACTGAGCATGTGTGATACGTAATTCTGCACGTTTGCACAGTGCATCAGTACAGTGCAGTAGGATAGATGCAAATGACAGTGTCTCCACTTGCCTTTCGCTTTTTAAGAATATGTGTACAAAGACAAAAGTTTTATAAGGAATGTGGCAAAAATCTGAGAAAAGTCAGGGTTGCTCTGCAAAACTGTAGAGAGTTTACAGAAATGGTTACCAGCAGTATAAGCAGACATGCTGTCAGCAATCATACTTCTAACTATTAACAGCTTTGAAAACTTCCCTGATTTTCTAATATTTAGTGCTGTCTTAAAATATCATTCAGATAGCATGAAGGAGCATATTCCAACAGAATGCCATCCTCTCAAGGAGACTTTAGTAGCCAGACTTCTTTCTACTGGGATATGCTCGATTTACAACAGGCACAGAGTGCTCAATCAATATGCAAGTTTTAAAATACTAACAGCCTTTTGTTGTATAATTAAGCAATAACCCACGGATGGGTGTGAGTAATGCTAGATTTACCCACGATTGGTGTGGTTTGGTGACTCCGTGCTACCCTTCAGCAGGTATCCTGGGGCATTTCTGATGTACTGCACATGCGTAAGTGTCGTGTTTGCACATTTACACAGTACATCAGTGCTGTGCAGAGGTAGCAATGGAGAAAGGAAGATCTCCACCACTTTTTTTAAGCTATCTTGCTATGTTAAACTCGTTTAACATAGCGAGATTAATGCAACGGAGAGCTTCCTTTCTCCGTTGTTACCTCTAGACAAGGAAATAAAATCAGGGGATATACTAAGGGAAAAAGTCCAGGTGACTGGACCTTTTTCCATTAGTATATTCTCGGATTTATAACGGGCACACTGGTTGGGTTGGCCAATCAGTGTGCTTGTTTTTGAATATTTAGGGCCAGTCATTGTAATGCTAATTAGTCTACAGCAGGAAGCAGGAGCTACCCGTAACCAGTGTCTGTTTACCCATGAGGATGATAGCTGGTGAATATTGATGTTATACACTAACATTTTTAAAAACACACATATATATTTATTTTTAATAAATAAATAAGCTGTGTAGCTTTTTTAACATTTGATGGATAGTTCTACACATGCCAGGAAAGAGAGACATATTCTTTATATAATGAGTATGCACACATTTCTGTACAAATGCACTCATTTGCATTGAAGGAATGTATTTATGCACATATTAGTTATAGTGGGCCATTAAGCATTGCTAATACATTTTTATTAAGCACAACATAACTGTTTGCTGTTTTATGTAGGCTGCTTTCAGTCCAGTTAGAACTATAAGCATTTTTCTTTGATATTACTTCACAAATTTGCTATCGACAAAATGATGACATTGAATTCAAACTGTTATAGCTGCCTGCTGTAAGGATCTTTTATATAGTACTAATTGTAGATTACCACTTCTCATGAGATGATGTCTAACCAAATAGTCATGTTCAAAGGAAATTTTAGAAACAGTGTATAATAACACGTCTCTTCTGTTTTTATCAACTTTGTAGTTAGGTAGCACCAAGACCTAAAAATTAACCATGATTTAGATCCTCTGTCTCTGTTTCTTAACATTAAAAGCTTACAGTGGTGTAAAGTAAAAATGTACATGTATGACTAGCCCTGCAACTTTTGCATATGTATTAAATTTATTTAAATCCAAAAGCCTTACAATAATCCATTCCATAAATTTGGAAGCAATTAGTTCTTTCCATTGATGACACTCGCATCACAACAATCTATAATAATATTTTTGGTATTAAAAGTCATTCTACAGCAACAGATAGTAATGCCATAAAACTGCATAGAAAATAGCAAGGGTTACTTATCCTGTCTTGCTCAGCAAGATGCCCAGGCAAAATAGGTGCATCAAATTATTTTTTTCAGGTTAGTGATGTATGATTTTATTATAAATGATAAAAATGCTCAAATGCCAAAAACAAAAACATTGGATAAAAATTCTGAATATTCATAATACTGAAAACGCCTAATGTTGGAAGTGTAAATGATTGCAAAAAGAAAACACTTTCCTTTTGCAATTGTTTGAATAGTAGTAGCATTACAGAAAGGATTTTTCTCAGGTTAGTTAGGGTTAGTGGCAGGGTTAGGGTCAGTAGGCATTATCAAAGTTGGGCAGAAGGGATTCATAGCTTGGCTGTTTCTTTTTCTTTATCACATTTAAATTGTCAAAGCTGTACAGAACCTGGACATAACTCTAACTCCCCAACATCTAGCATGAAGTTACATGGTTTCATACAACTAATTAATTGCCCCACACATTATAGCAAGACATCAAACTCCTTATTAGACTGGATCCTGATATCAGACCCTAGTAAATTCATCACCACAGGTACAATGTTAGACTCTGTCTCAGTGACCATCTCCCAATCTGTAGAACCAGGCATCTTACGCATCCACTTAAAATGCATGTTTACAAAACAAAACGCAACCTGTCCAAGTTTAACTCAGAAATATTCATTATTATCCTATCAGCTATTAACTGGAACATCCTAAAAATCCTCCCTTTTGAGGATGTTGTAAACTAATTCATTACAACTTCCCTAAATATCCTAAATAGGCTTACACCTCCTACAAGGAAGAGACTGAAACAAATAATGCAATTTGGCTATCCAAAAAGAGTGGAGTGCTAATGCCCGATAGAGAAAAAGAGTGGAATATAGCAAAAATATAAAACACCATAATATCTTGAAAACTTCAGAATGCTCTGCAACTGTACTAAAAAGCAAATAAATGAAAACATAGCAATAACAACATTCAGAACAACAGTAAACATGACCCTAAAAAATTCTGGTCAGCCATTAAAGAAATCTTACATCCTGACCAAAAATTCAATACTAACCCCTCCTCCCAATAACTCACCACTCAAAAATGCAATACATGTCAACTGTTAGTATAACGCTCCTAACCAAGGATTCCCCAACATCTATTCCTAACCCTACCAGATAGCCACATATCACCACATCCTCCTTCACCTTTAAGCCTGTACCCACATCCTACTTAAAACTAATCTTAGACAAACTCAGACCATGCTTACTTCAGCTGATGACCTTCCCCATGAGTACCTTAAAATAGCAGTCAATAGCATTGCATATCCTTTCTCAGTCCTTCTGAATATGTCAGTCCACAAATCCTGTGTTTCCTGTTGCTGGTAAAAATCACACATTAACTCTCTACAGAAAAGGAGGCAATTCAACAAACATTAGTAACGTTAGACCTACAGCAATCTTATCCAACCTCTCCAAAATACTTGAAAAGAACAATTTCTAAATTATCTCTTAAAGGAAGAACTCCTGTCCTCCCAAACAACATGACTTCTGTCCTTCCCATAGTACTAACACTGCACTTCTAACCTTTGTAAATTCTGTCACTAAAACTAATGGCAAACTAGTCCCCTCCTTATTTCTAAACTTGTCTAAAACCTTCGATACAGTTTGTCACAGCAAACTTCTACTTCAAATGTTATCACTAGGTCTGTCTCAACCCACCCTTCTATTGTTCAAAAGCTACTTGTCCAATAGGTATCAGTCAGTAAAATTACACTTGGTCTTCTTTGCAGACGTTTTAGTCACCACCCGTGTACAAGGGTGTAGCTATGCATACTCAGTGTACTCAAATGAGTGCATTTTTTCTGAGCATTTCTTAAATGCATTGCTGCCCATAGAGTACAGAATACTTAGAATAGTCTAAAACTAGAGCTATACAAAACATACTTCCTTGATAGAAATGCTCCTCTAGAATAGCCTTTTTATGGTTATAACTGGCAACAACTGCAAGTCGTGTCACTTTCCAGAGCATATATGGGCAACTATTTAAGATTTGAGTGCATTTTTAAATGATGGGGGAGACAGCGTGAGGTCTGGCCACAAAATATACATTGCTGGCTAGGCCTCAATCAGTGTACCACAAAGCTGTATCCTTTGTCCCCTCCTTCTCACCAGCACCCTCCACATATCCATACAACAGTCCTCTCTAATGTAATATGCAGATATGCACATCAGACAACCTGGCACATCTCCAAAAAATTACGCAGAAAGTGTTAACAGCCACTGAAACATGGCTTTGCAACTCACAATTCATGATCAACCTAAAAAAACAAACTACTTATTTTTCCCTAAATCCCCCTCTCATGAAAAAAATAAAATGGGGTCTATATTATAATCTCGAAGTTACGGAACATCGAATACAATATGGTTGACACCATATTATCGAATTTCTGTAACTTTGAAAATAAAAAAAAATGAAAACTTCAAATGCTTACCCTAATGGGTTTAAGCAGGGGGGCAAGCCTCCCTGCACCCCTCACACCCATGCTATTTAAATATACCAACTCCGAGATCACACTTTAATGTAGTATGGTACGGAAAGGGAAGATTTCCCTTTCCTGCACTGTAGCACGATCTTGGAGTTGGTATATATTAAGTAGTGGGGGTGTAGGAGGAGCAGGGGGGCTTGCCTCCTTGCCTACACCGGTTAGATTTTTTTTTTTTTTTTTTCTAAATTTTTTTTATTAAATTTCGATTGTTTAATGGTTTGATGCATAAAGTTTGATGTTTATGCATTCGATCCATTAAACAGTCGCGGTTATAATATAGACCCATAAAATGCTCTCTCTTAATAATACAACCATTGAAGTCACTTCTCATAGCAAATTATTAGGGGTGAAAGTGGATGATAATCTTAAATTTGAAATGCATATACAAAATTGCATAAAAATCATTAAAAACTAGGGATACTTTATAGAGTGCAACTAGAACTACACAGACCACTACTTACCTCATTCTATCACTACTTTATGGCACTACCATCCTTACCAACCTCCAAGCATCAAAAATCAAAACTTGAACTATTGTGTAATAAACCTGCTAAATTTGCAGCAAGTACTATTTCTGAACCCACCATTGTATACATTAAAAAGCCTGAATTGGTTAGAAGTACTCCGTCAACTAACATGCACAGAGCTTCTAAACATATAAAACTATTCAGCATCCATCTGCATGTTTGGCACCAACATACTATTCTACACAACTATGTTCCCACTCAGTCATTATGATCCAGTGACCAAAAACTTCTCTTTCTGTCTAAAAGCCCATCAAATCTGTTGGACATGGTCTGTACTCATACCATGTTGCTAAGGCCCGGTTATACCTATATCCATCAGGTCAGTGTCCTCCCTCCAGTCCTTTAAAAACATTCTAAAAGGCTTCTTAGCCAAAATCTGTCTCTGTTCTTGTTCAGTCAACGGATAAATTATATCCCTAAATGTGAACACCTACTTATTTATACCTTACATCTCCTTACTACCCCTTCATTACTCATTATGGCTATAACCCTGTTTTTTCCTGTTCATATTATACTAACTTACCTTTAATTTCTCTAAACTGGCTAAAATTTCTCTAAATATTAAATTATTGCCATATAAGTTGTATCTACCTTTAATCAATGTTTTCACATTATGTCTAATTTGGTAAAATTATTTAATCTGTAGATGTTTTTGTATTATTTTTGAAGCTTGTAAATATTTTGTCCTTAAAACATTTCTTCCTAGACCACCTCTAAAAATTGGCACTTATCCAGTCAGATGCATGGTAATCGACAAGGACTTCACAAGGACCTTACTCACCTAGTTCAACTCACTGATTTTGAGCTCTATATTCACTTTTTTCTGTTAGAAATCACTGATGGTCTGCTTTCTAGGTCAGTATAAGCAGCAATGTATTAGTTTTGTGAGATTTCTCCCTTCTTCATGTTTGTATAACTCTGGTGTTGGTAGATATAGATTTCAGGTGGGGAAAGCAGGCATTTATGTTCATTCAGCTGGTTAAACCCTGACCAGTTTAACTTGGTGAATTGAGACTCGTGTTAAATGTCAGAGATTCATAGGTGAAATGTTATATAACTTACAGTCATCAGCAGCAGCAGCCTATATTTTTCCTCATTTTCTACATGGGGCCAGGTGTCATATCCACTGTTGCTATCTCACTCAAATCAGTCATGTCTGACTCGCAGATCTTCTCTCACACAATCCATCCACCCACCACATTCCTGGATGTCCTTGTTTTCTCTTGCCTTCTTCCTGTTTGAAATTTTCTTCACCAGATTGTGTTCTGCTTTTTTCTCATGAGACCGAACCACTGTAACCTATGCTCTTTGACATTTTCTGCAATTGGATCTACTTTGGCTTCTGCTCTGATGTCCTTATGTCTTCATTTGTCCCACAGTGTGCATCCCACCACTCATCTCAGGGACTTCATTTCCATGACTTCTGGCTTTTTCAACTACTCTGCCTTTACTGTCCAAGTTTCTGTACTATATAGTAGTACTGGACAAACCATTGTTTTGTACATAATACTCTTCAGCTTCTTTGACATTTTTCTGTCACACACTATCTCTGACAGTGTGTGCCAGTTGGCTGCAGCCTCTCTGATTCTGCTTTGACCTCCTCATTCAGACTTCCCTTCACTTCACCCACCCCTCCCAGATACCAGAAGCTGCTAGCCTGTTCCAGTAACTTCCCTTCTCTCAATTCTCAGCTTCTTCTGATTCCCCCATTTGCTGCCATTACAACTGTCTTATCTGTGTTCAGCTTTAACCCATGTGCCTTCAGTTTTGCATTCCATTCCATTTCTCTATCCTTCGCTGAAGTTCTTGGTCTGAGTCTGCCTGTAATGCCACATCATCTGCATACAGCAACTTTGTTGACCTGTCTTCTCTGACTTGTTTGCTAATGTACTCTTTCAGCAGTATGTGCAAAAGTGGGCTCAGAGCTGAACCCTGATGCACACCCATTCCCACTGGGAACCCCTCTGTGAGTCCAAACAGTGTTCATACTTGAGTCATTGGGTATTTGTATATAGCCTGCACCAATTTTACCAATGTTTCTGGGACTTCAAACCATTGCAAGATTCCCCAAATAATGTTTCTTGGAAGCTTGTCATATGCTTTCTCCAAGTCTAGGAAGACCTAACTGGACTCTCTCCTCATCTCTAGCTTCTCCTCAATCATCTGCCTCACTGCAAACATCGGGTCAGTACTGCTGCATCCTCATCTGAAACCAAACTGTTCATTTCCCATCTAACTTTCTACTACTCTGAGTATTCATTTATCAGTCACCCTCCCCAGAACTTTCATGCAGTGTGATAGGAGTTTGATACATATATACTGCCCACAGTGGTGAATGTCTCCTTCATTCTTGTACAGTGGCACTAGTATACCTATTCTCCAGTCATCTGTGATACGCCTTTATTTCCGTACTGCTCAGAGTATCCTCAGGAGCCATTTCTCCCCAACTCATCCAACATCTTGGTCATATCTGCCTTGACTTCAACTGAGCCTGCTACTTTCCCTGACTTCATTTTCCCAAGTGCTATTCTTACTTTTTCCTAGGGTAAGTGCTTCCTCTTCTTTCATTGTTGGCTGTGTCTGGGGCAGTACAGCTTCTGAGGGATTTTCTTCATTCAGAAGCTGCTGGAAGTACTCCTTCCATCCATCTTTGATGTCCTGTGTACTGGTGACCAGTTTTTTGTTGGAATCCCTTATGAAGGGTATCTGACTATCTTCTTTATCTTTCTGTCTTTGCCTTGCAATCTGATAGAGTTTCTTTGTGCCATTTACTGATTCACTTTTCAGAAGCTGGTAGAGTGCCTCTGATGCCTTGTTCTCTGCTATTGTAACTCCTTCATGAACCTGTTTGTTACCCAACCAGTATTCCTTTCTAGCCTGGTTTATCTGTCTCCTACCTGTTTCCTACACTCCTTCTTTCTTCTGATGACTTCCTGGACTTCTGTATTCCACTACCAGCTTTCCTTATGTACCTTGCTTCCATACCTGGCTCGGCCGCATATCTGTTCTATAGTCTTCACACATGCTGCTTTGAGGCACCACCATTCTTCCTCATCTTTACCTATTTTCTTTTCTTCCTGAGGTGCTAGACCCCTGAATAATTTCTTGAACCCCTGTGCTTTCTGTCTGCTCTGGTATGTGATCTTCTAACTGTCTCTCTTGCTGCACCACATGTTGGCCACCATCAATACATTTGCCAAACAGATGTCTAGCTTTATATAGTAGATCTTGCAACTGTTGTCTGAAGGCACTATTTGCCATGAATCTATCACTAATTCTGATGACACCCCTCATTGTCTTCTGGCCCTCTCCCTCACCACAATTCCCACCCCATTTCTAGTCTGTCCTTCTCCTGAGCAGTAGACTCAGGATCCCAAGCCAAGTGACTTTGTTGCACTACCTTCCATCTTGTTTCCTGTCCAACTTCCTCCTTACCATCATGTCATTCATTTCAAAGCTGCATCAAATTCTTAGATCATATTTGGCAGGTTCATTGGTTTTACATCCAGCTTTTTCTCAACAGATCTATCCAAAGTAACCCAAGCAACTGGACACCAGCCAGCAGTTTATGGGCAGCACACACTGGCCAATAGGGGCACATACACCCCTCCTACCATTAGCATGGATACCTGGCATAGGTCAGATAAGATCCTGAACCTTCCTATCACTGGTGGCATTAATCAACATGAGCCAGTTGGCAAGCCCTGCCACGACACTCAGACTGTGATTCATGTTCTCCTAGCTTGAAGATACTGTGCACCACAGTTAATGCCCAAAGTAGTAGATAAAGACAACTCTCCCCCCCTTAATAGGCAATGGACTTGAGATGGAAACAGACAGCATTTATTTTGGGGGGGTGGGAAGGACCCCACAGAAACACAAGGAGAAAATGCAAACTCCATACAGACAATTGGTCGGAGGTCAGGATCAAACCTTATACCTTGTTCATAGGATGCAAAGACCTTAACCATTAGCAACTGGTCTCTAAGAGCTTACAATATTATGTCATATGGGCTCCCTACTGAAACATCAACAAGCAAGAAAACCTAGAAAAGAGCGAATCTCGAAAATCACACTTCTCCTTAAAACTTCTTTTTGCCAGAGGGGGTGGGGGTCAAGTCCCCCCCCTCCCACACGCACTAAACATATACATACTAACTCTGCGATTGACATACTTTGGAGAAAAGGGAGTATTTCAAGACATGGTATATATAAGTCCAATCTTTCGGCCATTCACTCTCCACATATCAAGACTCACTCTAGCAGGTTCCAGCATTTCAAATGGTTGCCCTCAAATGTCCTATAGACCACTACAGTGGAACTAGTGGATGTTATAAAAAAAAAAAAGAGAGAGAGATGAAAAAGAAAACTATTTTTTTTAAACTGGCACAGACATTGTGGAATCTTAGCCTTCATATATTTATATTGTACCATGGATGAATGACCATTTAACGACTTGTTATTAATACAATACCATCATGTCTTTCCCCTCAGCCGTTGTAGTACTGGAACTCCATGCTGCTTGGCTGCATATTAGGTGCATTGACTGCTGTGCTTGCCATGTTTGCTTGCTCTTTCACTTTCACAGAATTTATCAAAGCGATTTGCTAGACTGTATTTAATCTGTGCAAGCAGATGCAAACAAAGCAGAAAAATAAATGTAATTTTAAATGGGATTTTCATGATTTTTATTTTTACCCTTTTCGAACAGCATGCCTGCTGGTTTGGTTTGCCTATATCTCTCTTCTTTCAGGCTTCTCTTTGTTTTTCATTTTCTTTTTTTTTTTTCTGAACTCCACCCACATTCCAGATAGTATAAATACAGCTTTAACTAACCTGTCTTTGTAATGTAAACATAACATAAACATGCGATGTCTGAAAGTAGAGAGATCTCTTACACATCCTGTCTGTTTCTTTGCTTTGGATAACACAAGACAAAATTAATTTGGTTTAACTACCCTTAATCTGGATGTGTTATTACTAGTCACAATTCCACAGAAAGAGATTATTACAATTTTGTGTGCATGCTTGTGCACACCCGTGTGTGTGTGTGTGTGTGTGTGTGTGTGTGTGTGTGTGTGTGTGTGTGTGTGTGTGTGTGTGTGTGTGTTGTAACATCATTTGTACAATATAATATGGGCTTCACCTTTATAGGTTTTCCATAGGATACATAAATCAGAAAATTATTTTGATAGCCTCCTCATATGCTACATACAGATCTGTAATAAAGGCAATAAAAATATTTGAGTGTTAATTATATGTAGATGTTTTTATTTTCTGCTATTTATTTTCACTCTGTCCTCTAGACAGGACTTGTCAAAGGCTGATCTAGTTAGTACACACTGCCACACTGAAGACAAATGAATAAAGTATGTATGTAAGATTCCATGATAAATCATCCCTGTCTTCACCAAGTTTCTCTTTCTCAGTCTGTCTGCATGTCTTTCTTTCTCTCCAAAGGTTGCCACAGTGCTAAAATGGGCTCATGTTTCTTTAACACAATTCACTACCAATGACAAGAAGCAAGCATTTTTCTCCACTTTATCATGGTGTCGTGGATAACCAACACAGACTACAACTACACAGCACATAAGGATGTCCAACAAATTACTACAAGCTGCTTGCACTTTCATGAGAAGCTCATTCAGTGATATACTGTGGCAGAAAGTTATTCCTATTCCTGTGTTAAGGATGCAGAGGTGAGAAATGGTATGAGGGATTCAGATTTATCTCACCAGTGTGACATACATCCTGCGATCTTAAGGCACCCACAGTTTATTGTTCTAGTGTCTATAATTCAAGGTGTGACTTTAAAGTGAAGTCCTAAACTGAGGAACTGGAAATCAACAATGAAGTCTAGATTCATCTTTTCATAAATACTCAGGTTCAGTAAAAGTTAAAGATGTCTCAGAAAATAGGCTAGGTATTACAGATGTCCTATAAACTAGTTGCAGGGTTTTAGAGGCTAAATAACTTTCCCAGCATTGAAAATGATTATGTTTAGCATTCCTGTAAAATAATCTCAGGGTTTCAGATGTCAAGCAAAAGAATAACAATATTAAGCAACATCCCAAAACATTCCACTGAACATGAGTTTAATGACATTAATCACCAGAATTTCCTGCCTTTTCATTAAAAGTAAAACAAAACACGAGCGACGTTTACTAATCCTACTTACTTAAAGAGAAATAGCTGTCAAAGGAATTTTATTTTATAGCTGCTGGGAGTGAATGCACTTTTTCTGTTTTTATTCAGTTGTGATCATATATTTGATTTCATGTGCAACCTTATACCCGACACTACTTTTGTTACACAGATCTTGGGTACATAGTTAAAAGATATACATAATATGAGATTTTATTTCCTAAAATAACACCCAGATTATCAAACGTGCACACTGCTAAGCAGTCTGTTTATCTTACCCCGATCGAGTAGATGAGAGCGGCGATGCCAATGGGCCAACAGCAGCAGAGCAGTGTAAAGATTGAGTAGCCTAAGTAGTCCGGAGGTGCATTTGCCAGGGGCACAGGGGTGACAAGAATGGTTGGCTGCACAGTGGTCACATTAGAAGGTGGCATTATTAAACCATGGTCAGGAATTGCAGGGTATGGAGGGACATATCCTCCTGCTGGTGGGTAGTAACCCTGGTAGTCATACGGTGGAGCAGATGCAAAATGTTTTCCTTCTGCTGGGTCAGTCAGGCTTGAATAAGGTGGTGGTGGAGGCAGAAAACCAGCACTGTTTGGATCTGGATTGTAAACGTTTTCTCCTGTACGCTGTTTCTCCATTTCTCAGGCAGCGAAAAAACAAAGAGGGAATAAAATCTGCTCCTGTAGTCCACAAGTTGTCTGAGCAAAGTACAGTTAAGCACTTCTTGTTCAACTTGTTATATGATTACGTAAACTGTAGGAGTTTACTTTGTCAGTTAAAAGGGAAACTTCAGTTCCTTGTTCTATATATAATACCTACTATGAGAAGGAAATGACTATCAGTTGGCTGCATTCCAAAAGCTTATGACTTCATCTGTAATAATACAGTAGAAATGTGGGAAGAATCTACAGTTGCAGTTTTACTACCAGAATAGTGCAAGAGAAAACATTATGCCTAAATATTACATATTTTAAACTGTATTTTGACTTTAGTAATCCTGAAAGTATTCCTACTATTCCTATGTAAAAGTGTTATTTGAGCAACACTTCGGAATCCTTCAAAAACGTCTTAGCAAATAAAGTGTAGCATTATAGTCAGGTATGATATCCTGTAAATTATGCAAAGAGAAGAGAAGGGGAAACAATGTCTAGCTAGCCAGGTTGCAGCAAGCAGTCATTTGTCTGAGGCAGGTCTGCTCAAATATAGGGTCAAGAGGAGGGGGGTCAGGACAGGGCAGAAGGGTTGGAGAGGGACAAGTTGGCTGGGAGAGGTGGTGAAAAGGGCAGGAACAGAGCAACTCAATCTTTTTGATTCCTGCCTCAGCAGCTTTCAAGTCTTTAGGCAGCATGCATGGCCTATTTAAAGAAAGGTAAGGACCCTTTTTTGTTTTTGCTTCAGCTTTGGCATTGGGTTTGCAAGTTTCTTTGTGTTAATGATTTTGTTAGGAAAGTTAACAAGTTATTTGGCATCATTAAAAATTGTGTATTTTATTAAAGAAAGATGGGGTGCACAAGATTGCTGACTTTAACTTTAGGAGTGTTATGAAGACTGGTAGAGAAGGGTGAAGGCTGCCAGCCTAGCCAGATAGAATTTTATAGATAACTGTCATTTGTAAATATGAATTTTGAACTACAGACTTGTTTTCCTAATTAAAAGAAAATAATGTGAATCACAAGCTTGTTGTCTTAAATGAAAAAAATGCTGTTACAAAAATGTGGCAGCAGTGCTCTCTACTGACCCAGTAAAAGCATGTTGTGACCCTTTGATCTAAAGTCAGCTCTAGTCCATCTAGATGAAGACATTCTTTCTATTGTTTTAACCATGAGTTAAATTGCTAGATTTAAACATGCAAATGTATTTTATTGCTCTGTTTCCTGACCAGCTGCAATATAACAAAAGGGAGATGTTAAGAATGTAAATGAAGTTAATGCGCAGCCTGGGAACTCCAGGAAAGTGTAAAAAATGATGTAATGTTTATCAGAACTGCAATTTCAATTTAAACAGAGAGAACCAGAGATTATTAAGCATTTTTGCCTTGATCATCCAACTCACAGCTCTGCCTGTTATCGTATGTAAATTATCTTAGACTTGTGTTTTTTTAGAGATAGCTAGAAACTAGAAAGATTAGACAAGTGTTTTCCTGTGATGTCAGAACTGTACTACTGAATTATTTTAAGTATTTCTGTGTGATCTCTGAACTCTTTTGACTAGCACTGTGTAGTAGAAAGTATTGTCTTGTGGTTTTAATTATTTGTTATTAAATATTTTAAAACCTTTCAACTGTGGCTGTTTTGTGTAGAGATAAGTTAAGCTCTAAGAGTACATTGCATGTATATAAGGATCATGTACCAAGTCACTCTAATAAGCCTTGACTGTTTAGTCATACTAGCAATTGGATAATAATATTGCACAGTGATAATTGGACACCCTTTTAAGAGCCTTTGAGTAGCTGATAAATATTAGCTGGGTGGTGGCAAGTGGTACCACCATATAGTCTGGGTAAAAGAAGCACAGCTGGAGAACCTGTGCCAGCCTTCCCCAGAAGTGTCTGTGTAGTTGTATAAACTCTTATCTCAAAGTGTGTGTCACCTACTTGGGCAGGGACATGAAGCACTGGTTGGACAGAGAGGGTGCTGGAGATTCTAGCTTGCCCAGCTGGCTAAGATCTGTAACCTATAGCTGTGCCAGTGGGGAGTCTTATTGGGGACCTGGAGAGCAAGGGAGTGACCAGCCCCGGACTGATTGTAATCTCTGTGTGCTCTTAAGGGAAATTGTACTTTACCCTGTGTATTTGTTATCCTTTCTTCATGTGTGAGATGCCCTCTCTGGTGAGGATTGAGGCTCCTTGATTGCTGGGCCAGGGCACGGGTGTCACATTTGTTTTTCTCCCCCCACCCCCCAGAGAACTCAAGTTAGTTTTTCAAGTGACCCTTGAGAAACGCTGCTTGAGAGGGTCAGGTCTATCTGAGTATGCCTACCCCATTCCCTGTCTTGAGACCCCATCTGCATTGGCATTGCTACTCCCACTGTGGTGCTGCACTGATATATCATATGCTTGCAACCTTAGGCTCCATCTTAGCAACTTGTTATTTTGCTGGCTGGCTCTGTTTAACCATGTTAGGGGGTTGTGATCTGTCATAACAGTGAATTTCCTTCCATACAGATAAGGCTGAAGTTTCTGCAATGCCCACACTATGGCTAGACATTCCTTTTCAACAGCTGCATGGCATTCCTCTCTGGGTTGTAGTCTATGACTGAGGTAAACCACTGGGTGCTCTTCCCCCTCTGAAGAAATCTGGCTAAGTACAGCCCCCACCCCATGGTTCGAAGCATCCACCTGCACAACAATTTTTTTGCTGTAATCTGGACTGGCTAACACAGGGGGTCCTCCCAAAGCTTCTTTAAGCTTCTAGAGTGCCTTTTCATATGCTGGGGTCCACACTACGTTATCTGGCCTGTTCTTCCTTGTCAGGTCTGTGAGGGGAGCAGCTATGGTACTATAACTAGGGACAAACTTTCTG
The DNA here is from genome assembly GCF_019279795.1 of Protopterus annectens. NCBI lineage: Eukaryota > Metazoa > Chordata > Ceratodontiformes > Protopteridae > Protopterus > Protopterus annectens. Next base: position 1,222,848,129 of record NC_056741.1, on the reverse strand, counting down.
TAGTACCCTACTATCCCTAAAAATGCCCTCACCTACTTTTTACTAACAGGTGCAGGCCATGCCTGAATAGCTTCCACTTTGGCAGGTTCTGGCCTTATCTTACCACTCCCCACTCTATGTCCTAGGTAGGAGACCTCCACCATACCCACCTGACATTTGCTCAGCTTAATGGTCAACCCTGCCCTCTCTAGTCTGCCCAGCACCTCCCTGACATTCTGAAGGTGCTCTGGCCAGGAATGGCTGTAGATGGCAATATCATCTAGGTAAGCAAGGGTAAACCCTCCTGCTCCTACCAGGATATGATCTACCAGCCTCTGGAAAGTCGCTGGGGCATTCTTCATCCCAAAGGGTATCTTTGTGAACTCATACAAGCCAAAAGGAGTCACAAAGGCTGACTTCTCTCTAGCACTGGGAGTCAAGGGCACCTGCCAGTAACCCTTGGTAAGATCAATGGTTGTAAGATACTTAGCCCCACCCAGCTGTCCTAGGGCCTCATCTGTCCTAGGCATGGGGTAAGCATCTGTCTCGTGTGACTATTTAATTTCTTGTAGTTCACACAGAACCTGGTGCTGTCATCCTTTTTTTGGCACCAGCACCACTGGGGAGGCCCAGGGACTGTTGGACTTTTGAATCACCCCTAGTTACAACATCTCATGTACCTCCTCCCTCAGAGTCTGTTTGACTCTCTTAGGCACTCTATAATGGGCCTGCCTAATAGGCCTTTGGGGTCCTGTATCCACCTGGTGCTGCACCAGGTGGGTGCACCCTGGTTTCCCAGTGAATATGTCTCCAAATTCCTGCAACACTGCTCAGATTTCTCAAACTTAGGTAGTATATAGCTGCTGGGACATTTCTACCCCTTCCACTGAGGTGTCAGCCCTAGCCTCACTGAGGAGATCAGTCTCCAGATCTCCCTCAGACTCCTCCTGCAATCCACTGAAAATGTTCAGCACAAGGGCCTCCCTATCATAATAAGGTTTCATCATGTTAACATGGTAAAATTTGTGCCCCTGCCATCTGTCTAGCAGTTCCATGTAGTTAACGTCACTTACCTTTCTTACCACCTTGTAGGGACCCTCCAAAGCTGCTTGCAGCTTGTTGTGTCTGACAGGAATGAGAACCATTACCTGTTGCCCCAAAGCATACTCTCTATCTCAAGCATTCCTATCATACCACACCTTTTTATGTTGTTGGACTTCTGCCAGGTTCTCCTGGGCCAAGCCCATAAGTTCTCCAAGCCTTGTCCTGAGGTTTAGGACGTATGCCACAACAGACTCCTTTAAAGACTCACACTCACCTTCCCACTAATTTTAAATTAAATCTAGAGGTCCCCTCACCCTATGCCCATACAGCAACTCAAAGGGTGAAAAACCTGTGGATTCCTGAGGAACTTCTCTATAAGCAAGCAACAGATGGGGCAAATATTTGTCCCACTCCCTCTTAAACTCATCTGCAAATGTCCGTAGCATGGACTTGATTGTAGAGTTTAACCTCTCAACAAGACCATTAGTCTGGGGATGGTAGGGGGTGGTCTTCATGTGCTTCACCCCACAGGACTTCCACAGACAAGCCAGCAGGTCTGACATGAAATTGACACCTCTGTCAGTCAGTATTTCTTTTGGGAAACCTACCCTGCTGAAAATCTCTAACAAAACATTTGTCACCTTCTCTGCCTCAATAGAGGACAAAGCCACCACCTCAGGGTATCTTGTAGCATAATCCACAATCACTAGGATATACTTTTTCCCTGTGGAACTTGGGGTACTCAGAGGACCCACAATGTCCATAGCTACCCTCTGAAATGGCTCCTCAATCACAGGTATCAAAGGAGCTCTCACCTTGTCTCCTGCCTTGCCTACCTTTTGGCACTGCTCACAGGTCCTGACGTACCCTGTTACATCTCTGGAAATTTCAGGCCAATAAAGTTCTGCATAATATGCCTCTTTGTACATTTTATGCCCATATTACCTGCAAAGGGAATATCATGGGCTATGGCTAGAAGCGCCAGATGGTAGGCTCTAGGCACTACCAACTGCTGTACTCTCTCACCTTCTAGCCCTCCCTCAGGGGTCCACTCTCTGTATAGTAACCCTTTTTCCCAGTATACAGATTCCCCCTTTCCTTGAGAATCAGGTGCCTCCCTAGCTACCTGCCTCAGGCCTTGCAATGTAGAGTCTGAAAGCTGAGCCTGTCTCAAGTCTCTCCTTGTAACTCTTCCCAGCTCCCCTTCCACAGGAAATCTGGCATCCTTTGACAGTGGTGCCTCACTGTCAGCCTGGGTACTACTACTCACCTCTACCTTTGCAGTCACTGTGTCTAAGGGACCATCAGTGCCCACAAGCAGCTGTGGCTCACCTTCAGTCTCACTTCTACAGAGTAGCTCTCTCCCTGAAGTAACCACCTCACCAGTCCTGGCTGCAAGGATGCAGTCTGTCTGGGTCTCCCCCAGGCTACCAGACCAACATGCTTGTCACCTATCCTGACTGTGTGTAACTGCATAAGCACATGGTACTGCCTAATCCAAATCCTTCCCTATCAGGACATCTGCAGGGTGGTAGTTCGGTACCCCTGTTGTCTCAAGACAACCTACTATTGGAATTTTGTCTTTCCCACTTACTGGCTCCCTCATCTTTTGTTCCCCACCTTGCCTCCATGGACACATGTATGCCACATGGCCCCACTGGTTGCATTCAAAACATTTAACCCTAGCTCCTGGACGTGTACCTGGACTGGTGGCTTCCCCTGCTAATGGCAGATTCTGTTGTGGCAGTCTGTGCTGCCCAACATGGGTTCCTTTAGACCCATGAGCAGTACTGGGGGTTATCTTCCTGTGCAGGTTTGCCCTGCTTGCCAGGTATAGGTCTCCCTTCTTCCCCAACTCATCTGAAGTAGCACATTGTCTATCAGCTAACCAGATCCTCATGTCCTCAGGCAAAGTGCTAAGGGCTTGTTCCCTCACCAAAAGGTCTGCCAGCCCTTCAAAAGTGGTAACCTGACATCCACTCTCCCACCTATCAAAATAAGTGCTCAATTCAGCAACATATTCACACACACTTTCTTCTGCCTTGCGTCTATGCTTACGAAACGTTTTCCTATATATTTCAGGTGTTAGCTGAAACAGTTCTAATAGACAGTTTTTTACAGCAGTATAATCAAAACATGTCAGACATTTTAGATTGAACAATTACAGCTTTACCATGGAGTAAGGGGGTCAGGAACTGTACCTAGAGCCCTTGGTCAACTTCATACTGTTTACATACCCTCTCAAACATATGAATGAAACTATCAAAATTATTCCCCTCTTTAAACTGCGGAAGAAATTTCCTGACCTTTTGTGCTTCTGAGGTCCAGTTACTCCCTTCCTCATTACCTTGATGACTCTGGTGAAGAGTCAGCATCTCCTTCTCATGCGGCCTCTGCTTTTCTTGTTCCTCAGCTTACAGACGTAATAGTTTCTCATTCTCCTCAGCCTGCAAACGTCACGGTCTCTCATTTGCTTCTAATTCCACATGCCTGGCCTCCAACTCAAGTCTCTTTAGCTCCACTGCAGAAAGGTTGAGCTGAACATTCTCCCAGGGAATTATATCTCCACTGCCAGTTTGATTGTCCTCCTGGTTGCTGTTTTCTGATGCAGCTATAACCAAGGCTGCAATCAGGTCTGCCTTAGTCAGGTTTTCATGCACCAGTCCTCCAGCCTGGCACATCTCCACCAGCTGGCTCCTTGTCAGCTTTCCATACTCCTCTGCTGACATGCTGCCTGCTCACCCTGACTAACTAAACTAACAAAAGAAATAAAACAGTTGTGATCTGAACTCTGAGTATTCACTGCATGGCTGTTTTAGAGTACAAAAACACCTTCAAAGCTCATTGTACACAAGCTGCAGGATTCACTCTACCCACATCACTACAAGCCAAGCCAACTAATTAATATGTGATGTATATATCTCACTGCTGCCAAACAATTAATATGTGTGTGGATATCCCAACCACTGCCACCAATTAATATGTGAGGATATCCCAACCACTGCCACCAATTAATGTGATGCCCATGCCCTGACCCAGCAATCAAGGAGCCTCAATCCTCACCACCAACACCAGAGAGGGCATCTCACACATGAAGAAAGGATAACAAATACACATGGTAAAGTACAATTTCCCTTAAGAGCACACAGAGATCACAGTCAGTCCGGGGCTGGTTGCTCCCTTGCACTCCAGGTCCCCAGTAAGACTCCCCACTGGCACAGCTATAGGGTCCAGATCTCAGCCAGCTGGGCAAGCCAGAATCTCCAGCACCCTCTCTGTCCAACCAGTGCTTCATGTCCCTGCCCAAGTAGCTGACACACACACACACTTCGAGATAAGAGTTTATGGAACCACACAGACACTTCTGGGGAAGACTGACACAGGTTCTTCAGTTGTGTCCCTTTTACCCAGACTATAAGGTAGTACCACTTGCCACCACCCAGATAATATTTATCAGCTACTCAAAGGCCCTTAAAAGGGTGTCCAATTATCACTGCGCAATATTGTTATCCAATTGGTTGTATGACTAAACAGTCAAGGCTTATTAAAGTGACTTGGTACAGGATCCTTATATATATATATGCAATGTACTCTTAGAGCTTAACTTATCTCTACACAAAACAGCCACAGTTGAAAGGTTTTAAAATATTTAATAATAAATAATTAAAACCACAAGACAATACTTTCTACTACACAGTGCTAGTCAAAAGAATTCAGAGATCGCACAGAAATACTTAAAATAATTCAGTAGTACAGTTCTGACATCACAGATAAATGCTTAGTCTAATCTTTCTAGTTTCTAGCTATCTCTAAAAGAAAACACAAGTCTAAGATAACTTACATAAGACAACAGGCAGTGCTGTGAGTTGGATGATCAAGACAAAAATGCTTAATAATCTCTGGTTCTCTCTGTTTAAATTGAAATTGCAGATCTGATAAACATTACATCATTCTTTTACACTTTCCTGGAGTTCCCAGGCTACACATTAACTGCATTTACATTCTTAACATCTCCTTTTCGTTATCTTGCAGCAGGTCAGGAAACAGAGTAATAAAAATACATTTGTATGTTTAAATCTAGCAATTTAACTCTTGATTAAAACAATAGAAAGAATGTCTTCATCTAGATGGACTGGAGCCGACTTTAGATCAAAGGGTCACAACATGCTTTTACTGGGTCAGTAGAGAGCACTGTTGCCACATTTTTGTAACAGCATTTTTTCATTTAAGACAACATGCCTGTGATTCACATTATTTTCTTTCAATTAGGAAAACAAGTCTGTAGTTCAACATTCATATTTACAAATGACAGAATTACCTATAAAATTCTATCTGGCTAGCCTGGCAACCTTCACCCTTTTCTACCAGTCTTCACAAGTGTAACTTTCAGTTACAGGTTAAAGAGGCTTATGGGTAAGGATTGTATGCAGACTAGAGGCTTGGTGATGAAAGGGGACAGCTTAAAAAATATAAATAATATCATTAAAAAGGTTAATTGTGTAAAGTAAATTAAATAATTTTAAGCAAGGTTTGGATTTTATTGTGAGGGGCTTATGAAGGACTTAAGCAAAGGCCACCAGGCCTAATCCGAAGCCTGGGGATTTTAATAATGAGACTGGAATACATACAGAAAGCCACAGAATTGGGTTAAGTTTGTTAATTACTAAGTGTTAAAAAAAGTTTGTACATGCTTGGTGTGGAAATAAGCATACTGCAATGACAGTGAGTTCAGGCCTGGTGTGGTTGGGGGAGTAATCACACATAGGGCTAGGGAGTTGAGGCTTGTGGAGGTGGAGGATTTCACACTGGTGTGGGATTTCTCTATCCAGCATCTTTATCATCTTTAAGACTGGGTTAGATTTCTCTAACCATTATCGATATAAATTACATTTAATAACAACAGTAATAATAAATGTAAATATTTTCATTTAAAAAGGCAAGTTCAGTATAGGTGGATTGGATTAACTGAGGGGTTAAGGTCTAGTCAGTAAACAGAGTTTCCCTTTTGTGTTTGTTTTTCACTGTTAGACGGAGTAGCATATTCAGGTACAAGTGCAGGCTATGTTAAGCCTTAAAGGGAAGGATTTGTGGCGGAAATTTTACTGGCAGACAATGGGGTCAACACAAGTGCAAGTGCAGGTTCCTCCAGTGATTAATACCCAACCTAGGAACAATCTGCTTCTTGACCCAAAAGCACAGGTGTTCAGGTCTTAGAAGGAAGCAGAAGAGGGAAAGTTGATCAAGGCAACAAAAGGGATGAGAAGGCTCAGAAGCACAGAAAGAAATGCAAGAGGACAGACAAGGAAGAAGGTAAGCTAGAGATTAATGACAATCAAATATTCTTGCAATGGTGCAATGGTTAAAGAGTCAAAGCTTTTTTAAGGATGAAGCAGTAACGGAACATGAATCTCAGACTAGTTACTAGTTTTGTAAATCAGTTGAGTTTGTCAAGGCAGTATGCAATGGACAATTGTTGGGGACCTAGGGGAAAAGGGGTATCAAGTGAGCTCAGGCTAATTGGATCAGCAGTGAGTCCAGGCATAATTGGGGAGTTGTCACAGTAAAATGGGCAAATTTTGGACCAGATTAGGTTATTAGCACAGCTCAAGGGAAATGTGGAAAGTCAAAAGAGAAAGTGGGCAGTCACAAGATAGGAGAGAAATGGGGAGGATCAGATCAGGAGAGTTACCAAGGTGTGGCTACATTGGATTTACCACGAGGCTTTCACTTGAGTGGGAAAGTCAAGCAGCAAATCACAAAAGGGAATTATGTGGATATATTTTCTCTCTTGAGTAGAGAGAAAGAAAAAAAAAGAAGGATAAGCACAACAAAGCTGACTGTCCAGTAGGCAAAAAAAGGAAGGTGATGATAAGATGGACAGGAGTAAATTGAGTTTTTCAGCATTCAATAATATCCCAAAATTTTAGGGGAGATGAGTCCTAATAAAGCAAAGGGTATTTCAATAGGGTGACCACTATGCATTTCTCCCAAGGGATTCAAGAATGTTACTATATGAGGAAGATTATAGGAGGATGATGCAGAAGTACCTAAAAGACCGTGGTCCTGGATGGACCTGGGTTTGTTATGTTGGCTGGAGATGAGTGGCTGCTCAGTAATGACAGACTGTGAATTTCCGGTTAGCCAAACTGGAAGTCACTTTAATAGATATGAGGTGTTTGGACATACAAGGATTATATAAAATCAGCCTTTTAGAGCAGAAGGGGAGCTGGGAAATGCTTTCAGTACAACTTTGGCCAGTGCTGAAATCTGTCGCAATGCAAATTTCAACATCAATGCATGGCCTGTGGAAGGGAAAATCACCCACCTAAGACATGTTTTCATCTCTCATGCCCCAAAACAGAAACTCCTACATGCCCCATACATTCAAAGGGTACACAAGACACTCTTCCAATGCCAGCAAGAGGGGACATTTTAAGTGAGCTGCTAGGTCCTATCCAGATATGGAGGTGGCTACCTTGTTAGAAGAGGAGTAAAGCCAAGGATGTAAGGTACCAGCGAAGGGTTAAAAAAGGTGGAATCATTAAAGTTTTGAAATCAGTGAGAGAACACCCACACAAGGCATTCGATAGCTATGTCAAGAATCTAAATGGCAATACTCAGATCTACTCTGAGCTACAACAGAATGGCATTAAATATACTGATCCCAAGGATATTGCAATATCCTGGCAGATCGATTCAGTGCCAACTTCACCCTCGTCTCGCCCCCTAAAGGGCCCATCTCAATACTGAAAGATTGCCAAATTCCGGTAATAATGGCCACACAGGTAAAAACTGCACTCTCCAAAGCTAAGAATACAGCATCCATGGGAACAGACGACATCCCGGGCTGTGTACTACATGAGCTACAAAATGAACTGGCATGTCACCTAAGTGTCATGTTTAATCATAGCCTCACCTCAGGCTTTGTGCCCACTGAGTGGCACACAGCTACAGTTATCCCACTCCACAAGGGGGGGATCCACCTTGGTTCCTGGGAACTACCGCCCCATCAATCTGACAAGCCTGATCTGCAAGGCCATGGAACGTATTATCATGGAACTTATAAACAAAGACATTGGCAACCTTCAAACACTGGAACCCACCCAGTTTGGGTTCATGAAGGGCCGATCTTGTCTCTTGAACCTAACTGACTTCTTTGAATCAGTCTCCAGAGTTGTGGGCGAGGGTAAGGCGGTCCACACAGCCTATCTGGACCTTGCCAAGGTGTTCTACACCATCCCCCACTCTGGAATCATAGATAAACTTACTGAGCTGGGCATTAATCCCTACATCACTCGATGGGTTGCCAGCTGGCTTACTGACAGAACCGACACTGTAAAAGCAGCCGACTCCAAATCCAGCTCCAGACAAGTGGCAAGTGGAGTACCTCAGGGTTTAGTCCTGTGACCGCTCTTGTTTGGCATCTACTTCTCTGACATACAGGCCAACACTAAGGGACTCTGGCTAACAAAGTTCACAAATGACTGCAAACTGGGAGCCATCATTGAATCCCCAAATGATGTGGATATTCTACAAAAGGGCATTACAGAAACAGATGCTTAGTGCCAGAGCCATGGGCTCAAGCTCAATGCCAAAAAATGTATAGTTATCCCCTTTGGGAAAAAACATGTACCCATGAATTACCACATAGGTGTTAGTACACTAAACACCGAAAGTGTGATAAGAGACTTAGGGACACAGGTGGACAGTAGTCTCACCTTCGATAACCACATCGCCACAACAGTCAGGAAATCCTTCTATGTGGCACACTTCATCACTAAGGACTTTTCATCCAGAAAAAAGGAGGTCATTGTCCCACTGTACCCATCCCTCATTAGACCCATTATAGAATACAACACCCCATTTGGTATGTACCTCTCAAGACATCTGCAACAACTGGAAAGGCCGCAGAAATACCTCACTAAAAGAATCACAGGCCTAAAGCAGATGCCCTATGCTGATTGTCTAAAGAAACTCCAGCTATACTCTGTCACATATCGTCTACTCAGAGGCAATCTCTGCTTAACATACAAGGCTATGTCAAACCCAGAGCTGTTGGACATGCTACACTTAAAGAAATCCCAATCCCTCAGGGCCACACGCTCCAGGGATCTAAACCTTGTCATCACAATGAACAAAACATGCTGGAGGGATAGGTTCCTTATCCAGAGACTCCCCAGACTCTGGAATAGACTGCCCATACATGTCAAGCACAGTGCCTCTTTGGCCGTTTTCAAAAGGAATCTTGACAATTGGATGGGAGATAGGAAATTCACCCTGGGGATCACATCAGTCACACTGCTAGACAGGGGTCCAGGGAAGTAAATATTGTGGGAAGAAATAGCCAGGGAATTGTTATGGCTAGGCTTGTATAGGCCCTAGGGCCGATAGCCTAGTACCAACCTATGAACATAGTTAAGACAAGATTAAACAAGGAGCTAAAAGCGGGCAAACTGGCAGACCCATTTTCTCACCCACCCAGAAGAGCATTCAAGGTTTCACCTATAAGCATCATTCCTAAAAAGAAGCCAGGTGAATTTCAACTAATCCATCATCTGTCATATCTGGAGGTGGAGTTGGTGAAACATTACATAGATGGTGAGGGTACTTCAGTGCATTATGTTTCATTTTATAAAGTAGTTAGGAATGTACAGGAGAAAGGGCTAGGGGCCTGTATGGCAAAAGCAGACATAGAGTCTGCCTTTAGGCTTTTACCCATTGCCCTGAAGATCAAAAGGTGGTTGGGCTTAGTTTTTGAAGGGCAATATTACATGGATAAATGCATGGCAATGGGTTGTTTGATTGCATGTGCCACGTTCAAAATGTTTAGTACTTTCTTGCATTAGATGGTAGCACAGAGGGGTAGGAATGACAACAATGTTCATCACTTGGATGATTTATTTTTTGAGGGGAAGAAGGATATAGGAGAATGCCATTGAACAATAGATGCTTTTAATCAAATATGCAAGGAACTAGGGGTACCATTGATGGGGAACAAAGCTTAGGGCCTAATGAACAGGCCGTCATTTTTGGGCAAAGATATTGGTAGCACAGTGGGTCTGTGTAGACTCAACAGACAAGGTGCAAAAGCTATGTTTAGCACATGTCAAGTGTTATAGCAAAATAATATAACTGAAGTAACTGCAGGAGCTTGTAGGGTTGATGAATTTTGCATGCAGGGTAATTCTGGTGAGGCATTCATTTATGAGTCTTCTGGTTGCCAAGGGGTCAGGATGTGCAAAGCTGCACCACTGAATTAGGATATATCTGGAAATAAAGAAGGATTTAAAGTTGTGGTTTAGTTTTCTTACAGATTACAGTGGCATAGCAATATGGCAGGAGAGAACCATCAAACCTCCACTTGAGGTGTTTATAAATGCTGCAGGAAGAATAAGGCTTGAGGGTTATTTTTATGGGCAATGGTCTAGCACAGCATGGCCAATAGAGGCTAAGGACAGGGCAAACACTTCAGTCATAGAGATAGATTTTTTTTCCAGTGGTAGTGGCCTTGGAAATATGGGGGGACCAAATGAAGAATAGGGTGGTTCAGTTTTGTTTGGATAATAACTGCATAGTTCATATAGTGAAAAATCAGCTAGGGAATAAGGGAGTGTTAGGCAGACTAATGAGACACTTTTCTTTTAAATGCTTAACAGTGAATGTGACAGTTAAGGCACAGCACATAGTGGGCATAGATAACTCTTTGGCAGATTCTCTGTCTTGTTTGCAGCGGCTGTGTTTCAGGTTGTTAGCAGCAAATGTGGATCCATTCCCAGATCGAGTGCCAGATGAATCATGGGCCTTATGAGTGAACAACAGTGGTACCAAATGTGTAATGCCCTCGGTAGAAAAGCAAGGGTAAGGTATAATAAATCTTTACAGCAATTTTTTCAGACTGGACTGCTCTGGGTTTGGGAACCAGCATGGGTAATTCCACAAGGCCAAATTAGAGCTTATATTTTTAATGAATGAAAAAGAATGGAATTTAGGTTTAGCAAGGAGCACATTGTCATCTGTGAACTGGTTTCATCAAGCTGTAGGGTTGGCTGATTTAACAAATTAGTTTCAAGTTTGAACTATGTTTAAGGGTGGGGGGAGCACCTAAAATGTAAGACAAGAGGTATCCCATAGAGCCATCAATATTATTCTGTGTATTGGCATCCCAAAGGTGTGCTCTTTTTCACATAAAGTAGCACTGTTTAAGGATGCTTTTCTGTTGGCCTTTTATGTGGCCTTCAGATGGTCAGAGATTGTTCAGCCAAGCAGGAACAAGACTCAATGGGCAGTCTTGCCATTTGCGCATCTACATATGTCAGGAGAGTATACTTGAGTTTATGCAGCTAAATGCGAAAAAGATCAAAAAGGGAAGGGTCACTGTGCAAGAGTGTTCGCCCAGAAAGGTTTGGAATGCGACTGGGCTGTAGTGTTGTTTGGATATCAAAACCAGAGGGGTATGCAAAGAGGTCCATTCTTTTGTCATCTACAAAGGGACCCTCTCACACAGTATCAAGTGAGGTAAGTGTTGCAGAACGCAGTGAAGCTGTGTGGCTTAGACACAGATGGATACACATTACATTCATTTCACACAGTATCAAGTGACGCAAGTGTTGCAGAATGCAGTGAAGCTGTGTGGCTTAGACACAGATGGATACACATTACATTCATTTCACACAGTATCAAGTGACGCAAGTGTTGCAGAATGCAGTGTAGACTCAGAAGTGTTGCAGAACGCAGTGAAGCTGTGTGGCTTAGACACAGATGGATACACATTACATTCATTTCAGGTAGTTGCAGCACCATCTGCACATGGAATCATGGAATGGAGGAATCACAGGCTTGCATTAAGAAGCCTGGCAAGTACAAGTGCAATGCATCTGAAGTTACATTAGACAGGCGCAGCTTTAACTCTAGTTTTTGTGTTGCAACTCACACATCATCAGATCCAAAGTGGATTTGCATAGTGGGTCATTCATTTATCTAGAGGTTCAGTTGTTGGCTCCTGGGTGGGTTGGGTTCATCCCTCTGAAGGGAGAATCAAGAATATTGTGAGACAATGTGGTTTGGGGGGTAAGGCATGCACTGCACCAGCTTAGGGCACTATTGCAGCAAGCAGCCAGAACAGGCAAGCTCCTCACAGCTATTGTGCTCATTTTGCATGGGAATGATATTTGCCAGCTTTCAGTTAAGGATCTGGTTGGCTTGATAGCACAGAAGATGAATTATAGTTATGAGTACTGGCCACATTCTATTATTTGTTGGTCAGAAGTGGCCCAGTGAAGGAATTGGAGGGTGGCTATGTTTATTGCTGTGGTAGACAGGATGAAACATAGAGTCAATAAGACTATGGGCAAGTCATTAAGGAACTTGAGTGGGGTGCATATATCTTACCCTGATATTTGGGTCAGTTGGCCAGATAGATATAACAAGGATGGGGTTCATTTTGTCAGAGTAAGGTATGCAGATTTTTATGCAGAATTACAGGTATGTTTAGCAAGAACAGGCCTGCATTTAGTGTAATAGGAAATGTGCTTTGCAGAATGGAGGAACAATCCTCCCTTCTGTGGCAGAAGGCAGGAAAGGTAAGGAAGGCTTAAAACATGGGGAGATCTCCGGAGTCTTTAGCTGGGCATCCCACAAACCAGACAGCCACAAGGGTTTGCTGTCAGGGACTACCCAGCCCAGCAACAGCTCCTTGGCAAATTGTAAGGTGGTCCAGAAGAATTACTTGAAATTGTTATGCTGTAAGATGAATTGGAAGGGTCAGTTATCAACAGTGCTGTCTGTTGCTTTGTAGTGTTTAGGGCACAGGTATAAGATAAAGAAATTACCTCCATGAAATTCCTGCCATGGATACATCTCCAAATAATTTACTTCAATCAATTAGGGGTAAATGGCAGTAACTGGCAATAAACATATGGCTGCATCCATTTAATCCATCAGATGTTTCTGTGTTTTCATTAATATAAAAATTGTGATGATCAGATGATATTCACTGTATTGGACTGTGGGTCAGTGGGAAAGCTCTTAGATACCAACTGTCATGCTTGCATAGATAAAATTGTTCTCCCCTTCTTGCTATTGCTGTTTCTCCCCTGCATCGTTCGTAGTGCCATCATTTCCAAAGGTGGATCCCACAATGTTTAAAGGGCCAGGGCATATATTGGGTTGAATACTCGATCTATCTAATCCATTTAGGGTGGAAGTATCATTGAAAATCGGCAAACCTTTTTTCTTATTTTTACTGTTAATGATAGGATAGACAGTATTTGCCTCATAAGCCATCCTATCCTTAAGAACTTTGTTCTGTTTACGAAGCACAATGGTTTTCTCCAATCTATTAACAATTAAACAAATACTGTCATATTCTTCTTTGATCATGTTATTAATATGCTCATCCACCTTAATAATGTTCTCACTTACTTGGCCCAAAAAAGTGGACAAGATTTTTGTAAAATAGATCACTAGGGGTATTTCTGTTCTGACACTTCAACAATTGGAGGTTTTTGAGAACAATCCCAAGGTTAATACAGTGCTCAAAATATTTTTCTATAGAAACTGCACAAAACTTTTTCAAATTTTTTTCCAGGTCAGTTAGATACCCTCTTAGCTCATGTTTCAGTACATATCCAGGTTGTACATACACGGAGTCTAAAATAGTAGCCATGTCTTTAAAACATTGGTTCCCACCTGAAAAGGAGAAAGGCAGTACCCAATTTCCTTCAACAACAATCCGTTCATATTCTTCTGATTCATAGGAGTCACCCTTCAGATTCTGAATTTCATTAACTTGTCCAGTCAAGGAATATAAGATTTCTGCATCTCACCCAAGGTATTATGCAGACCTCGAACAATTTGGTCCAGGCTTTCAGGAACTGAATGGATGGTTAGATCCAACAAATTGTGTCCATCAGCGCACGTTATCAGACTATCTTGGAAATAGCACTACCAAAAATAAAATAAAACAAAACTACTCTAATATGTGGTAATAAATAAACTAAATAATAAAATAACCACAAAGAGGCACAATGGGACAAATTCACTGAGTTTAGCTTTCTAAATTTATTTAACCGCTTTCCTCTTAAATAGACTTCTTCCAAAACAATTTATGATAATACCTCCTGTAGTATATATACAATTTAACAACCAATCACAATATAAAAACAATTAAGCAATTACATATTTAAAAAACAATACATGACTGTTATATTTTACATTTAACTTTAAGTCTCCTTTCTCTCAAAAATATTTTATATTTATTGTATCATTCAACCCTGGGAATTGGTCAGCATTCAATATGATTTGCCATTCAGTTACTTTCATTTCGACCATATTTTTGTAAGTCTCCCCTTTTATATCTGATGGAATCTGTTACAACTCAGAGAATAAAAATTTTTTGTATTTTTTACACACACTAGAATGTTTTAAAAAATTATTTTTGTCGTTTTTAGTTTAAATCAAATATAGATGTTCCTTTATTCTTTTGTGTAAGGTTCTTATGGTCATACCTACATAAAAACCTAACAACCAAAGCACAGACTTATATGCAGTACTCCCCTAGAATTACACGTAAATTTACTCCAAATCACAATAGTTTGTTCTAAATATTCGAATAGAATACAAGGTCCTAATTTATTTACTCTCACCCCCACTCCCATCCCCGGCACTCCTAATGCTAGTGCTCCACATTTATAGTCAGATCTCTGCCATCACCCACGGACCTGCTACAATATAGGCTGGGACCATTACAGATCTTAAGGGAATCCTGTGGGGTCTGAACTGTCAATCATTAACTAGGGGGTGGGTGTATTATGACTGCACTGTTACCTTGCCTCTCTCCCTTAAATTTGGTGATACAGTATTCAAGAGTTACTACTCATTTTGGACCACACCTCCACTCAGGAGGTGTTATTGATGAAGGCTCTCTACCCTAGGATGGGCAAGCCCATCCTTCCCTTCCAGCACCTCAGATGCCAGAGCCAATAATCAAACTAAAGTCACCTGGACCATACTTATGGCTTTATCCCTCTAAGTCATGATGCTGGCCCTCACACATGCGGTTTTGAGACTCTGCCATTCTTCTTCCAGTCCAGCTATATCATTTTCTTTCTGAGGTGCTAGAGCCCTGGGTATTTCTTTGAACTCTTGTATGTTTACAACAGTCAACTTACAGATCTTTAACCTAGTCCCTGTTGGCCTTAGGACTTTCTCTGACCATTGTTTGCAGCCAGTTGTGGCTGCCAGTGGTTTATAATGTGGACCAACTGTTTCACTGGGGATGACTTTGCAATCTCTGATTATACCCCAGTACCTTTTTCTTACTAGAATAAAGTCTACCTGATTTACAAGCTGGCCATTCTTGTTGTGAGTCTGTGATTGTATATTTTGCTGAACCAAGTATTGACCAACATGAAGCTATTTGCCAGACAGAAGTCTAGAATGGACTCCTTTTCTTTACTACTGTTGCTCCGCCCATGTGGACCCAGGCAGTTCCCATATTCTGTTCTGTCTGTCCCAACATGCGCATTTAGGTCCCCCTTCATCAACACCAACTCATGTTCTCCTGCTTTATCTAGTAGATCCTGCAAATTCTGCTTGATTGTAGTCTTTTTCTTGCTATCACAATCCTGCAGTGAGGCATGGGCTGCGTTTATGAATACAATACTGCCCTCTGCTTATACTGGAATGTGATTGCCATGAGTTTATCACTAACTTTGATGATATCTCTCACTGTCTTCAGAAGATTCTCCCTCACCACAATTCCCACAACATTACTAGTCTGCTGTCCCACTGAATAGTAGACTCTAGCTTTGCTGAACAGCCCTTCCATTATTGTCTCCTGAATACACAGTATATCCAGCCTCCTCCTTACAATCATGACATCCACTTCCAAGTTGCATTCTGTCAGTGAACCTATATTGAGTATAGAGGTTTACTATCAAATGGGCGATCGGACTATGTGCGATTCACATTGGCCCGAATCGACCCATTTGGTAGAATCGAAAGAACAAACACTAAAATGTCGAAATGTACAACAGCAAATGCAATACAGCATTCACTGTTTTGACTTTCTACATTTTCATGCAGATCGCATATAGTGGGGATCAGGAAATGTACCCTTTCCCTCACTATAGTGCAGTCTTGGAGTTTGTATATCTAAGTAGCAGGGGGTGTGGGGGGCACCCCCCCCCACACATAGAGGTTGCAGGGGGCTTACACCCCTGCAATCACATTGTGTACTGTGTGTCGGAGACTGTCTCCATTTGCAGAAGTGTGGTGCATGTTCAAATTGTGTCAAATTTGAACATTCACCACTTCCATGTTCAACATTTGTGTTGTTCGCTTAAGGTGGTTTTCATTTCTATGGTTCGTAGAAACAATAGTTTGCATGTAATGTGATCAGGAAAATGAAAGTAAACTGAGTACAGCAATCCTTAGTTCAAGTTTGACAGGTTGACTGGTTTTACATCCAGCTTCTGCTCATCAGAGATATCCCAGGCAGCCTAAGCTGGGCAACTATATACCAGCCAAGCCAGCCTTGGCCCATAGCCCATGCTGCTGGTATTTATGGCATACACACCCTGGCCAATAAAGGCACATACCCATGCCTATTTCTGGCAACATTAGTCAACAGGACCAAATCACCTGCAGCCAATTTTTACACCATCAAATGGCTAGCCCTTACATGTTGCATTGTCTGTGATCCGTATTCTCCTAGGGGATACTGCACACTGCAGCTGATGCCTAAAACACTTGTTCCATACAATTCTTCCTTCAATAGGCACCACCTAAAATCTGTGCTACTGCCCACAACTCCATGGTAGAAACAACCAGCATATTTTTGAGAGGTGGGAAGAACCCCAAACAGAGACATAGGGAGAACTTGCAAACTCTACACATTCATTGACCAGATGTCAGGATTGAACCTTGTACTTTGTGAATGGAAAGAAATGACCTTAACCATTATGTCAACTGTGCATTTAATGCGAAAAAGGTTATACAGTTATGACAGGAATACACTGTGACTGATATGTCTTAAAAGACATGTAAGCGTCTTTTCCTGAAATGTAGAATGGATGTCTTAACTTCAAAAGATATCCACTTGTATCAGACAGGTAAAGTGGATACTACTGTTAAAGCTGAATAACTGTTTGACCCACATGGTCTCTAGACTGGAAGATGGGAATGCTAGTGTATTTAAAGAAAATGAAGGTAATCAGGTAATACACCTTGATAATGCTGAGGATATTTGGAGGTTTAGGGGCACAATGAGATACTCTATGTAGCTGAAAGCATGTTACCACTATGGACAGTTCAGATATTTAAGTCAACACTGTTACAAAAGATGTGAACTATTTGGAGAGAGGAGGCATACCAAGGTACTAAGTAAGTCAAGTTACAGGAAATGTGGGAGTCAATCACACTTTTGTTAGGTTGTAATTTAGAAGAAGATAGTAGGATACAACTAGCATAAAACAGTGAAGATAATGTTTTAAGTACAGAAGACTAAGAAAGTTATTTTGCACCTCCTGAAAAATATGTTATTTGTAATGACACTATGGCATTACTAACCACACAGGTTGAGCAATGCCTTCATGGAACAAAAAAAATCATTAATATACCTATTAAAAACAAGCATGAAGTGTTAAAGGAAGATGCTGGCTCATTTTCAGAAATCATTGTGAAAGGTAAAGGGGCCAAGCAGGGTGTATAGCCATGTGTGTGTCAGTTTAAGTAAGGAAGAAGAGCGTTATCAGAAAAAAGAAATTGAAACCATTAGAAAATGATTAACCTACATTTGTGTAGCTTAAATGTAAATAGTGTCAAAACTCAGGTACAGAAGTTGATGGTTACCTAATGATTCATTTTTCTGTGTGCAATATTCTCCGTTTGGTAGATGTTAGAATAACACATGAGGTCAAGCATACAGAAACAGAACTTATTTTAGGAAAGGCAGGGGTATAGTCTAATAAGAAAGATGAATATTCAGGCATATTAGTATTTTTCAACAGCATTACTATCAAAGATGAAGACATAATGATAATCTGGTCAGGAATAGGTTTAATTCCTGATATGTTAACAAATGGAGAAATTATCGGAATGATTTGCACATACACTCCCGCACTACCATCAGGAAGGAAGGATTTGTTAAATAAATTAAAGCATTTCATACTGTTCAATATGAAGGTTATATCGACAGGTGGATTTAATATCAATTTAAGGGAGAACAACAGAAAGGTGATAGGAATGTGTAGAAATTCACCAAGTATTTTTCTTATGCTTTGGTAAGGAATGAAATTTCACATGTAAACAATGGTCTTGATTTTCAGAACTAGACCATTCAGTGTTCTCACAGGATTTAACATAATGCAACTCTACAGATATGGTGGTATTATTTCCAGGCCATGTTACAGTTAGAGTGTGCTTAGTGATGTGCAAGTTATAAATTTTATTGGAAAAGACATACAAAGTTTAAATGTGAAGATCATGTGTCGCAGGGACTAGTTTCAGCAAGCAGCACATATACTATGCTGAAGTAAATAGCAAATACTTTTAGATGCTCTACATTCAGTGTAGTAAAGATAAGGGGAAGAGAAAATATAGAATACAGACATCTAATAGCTATTCTGAATAACATGGACACAGAAGAAGATTTGAGAAGTCAGTAATTGTTCAGGGATATTTTTGGCAGGCATAAGCAAATGATTAAGGATTATTTATACAGGCAGATACTTACCATAAAAGACAGGAAGGAAGAATTACCCTTTAATAATCATTTGTGTTAAGAAGGAAGAAATATTGATGGAAAGCTTAAACAATGATCATGGGTTCATTTGAAGTACATACGAAGAGTTATGAAAATTGTATACAAATATTAAAGAAGGGTATATGCCAACAAGAGATGGTAAGGGAGCCTGCATAGCTCATTAGATAAGATTCAGATAAACACAGTAGGATGAGATGTGGTAAGATGTTATTACTGTATGTCCCTCACAAATGACTAAAAACATATTCAGATATAAGACATGAATGAATGAATGAATGAATGAATGAATGAATGAGTGATATAAACAGTGGCCAGCTGAAAACTAGACTATGAGTACTGCTATCAAGTTAATTTGGAACAAAGAAGAATGTTAGATATATATTTAGAGAATTATAAACGCATGTATACCTGTTTGCTATTTAGATGCATATACACTTCTGTTGCTATAATATATGTAGAAATAATATAGTCAGTTAGATGCATACATTTTTGTTTGCTGACACACACACACACACACACACACACACACATATATATATATATATATATATATATATATATATATATATATATATATATATATATAAAGGTTAAACTGTTCTCAGCTAAATGGCATTCATCTGTATGTAACATGCTGGTACAGCTTGAGACAAATGCCAATAAGAACAAGCTGAATATTCAGTGTTTAATGCAAGCTTCAAGAATTACAGATAAGGAATTCCTGAGATGCAGGTGCAAGGAAGGAACAGAGTTGGAGGCAAAAACAACTTACTGAACTGTCAATTCACCTTGAAACAAGAACACAAAGGAGCTTATTAACAGACTGCATGACATCATTGAAAGACTGCTTTCACACAGAAACATTCTCAAACAGGAAAGACTCCTTAGAAGTTTAATAAACAGACTGTACAACATCAGAGAATAACAAAGTAATGACTTTGTATTCCCAAAAGACTGCTTTCATAAGAATGTATATATCTGAGATGTAATCTGATTTCTTGTTAGAGCTGTTTACTGGAAAACACCTTTTATGTTGTATGAAAAGAAAACTTGAAGACAGTAAACTCTGCAGACTGTACATTATTGTACATGTCGTCTGTTATGTAGACAAGTTACTTTAATAGTTCTGCTCAAGAAAAATAATAATAATATACTGCTGAGAAGGTTAATAATCTGCAAAGTTTATATGCAATAGCCAGACTTTCCCCGGGATTCATGAAGCTCGGCGCAAGGACGGCGTTAGCCTTGCACCGACCATGCGGCATAGAGATGGTGCAGCAGCACCACATGCATATTAATGAAGGTGCGCTGCCGTAATGACCATGTGCATAAGAAACGTGTACGAGTGCAGGGGGTGTGTCCAAGCGCTGCACGAAGGCATAATCATGTCGGCTGCATACACACAACTTAAAATGCTGACTAGTACAGCCTGCCTATCACTCCTGTCAGTGTCCGTGGATACTGAAATGTATGCAAAGCATACAAGACATCATTGCGAACACCACAATAAGAAGTAAACACAAAGGCACATAGCTGAATATTGAGTCCCCATCCCCCGAACAAAGATATTTAAAACCCCATGCCCTTATTCCATTGTAGTATCGCTAGTTATACCAAGTGGAAGTGAAACGCATCGTGTTAGCGTGCCGCCAATCGCCAAGCCTAGCCCAATGGTTTGGGTTACCACCTGTCCCACATTGTGAGGGACAGTGCCCCCTGTAGGCAGGTGTGCCCATACCAAAATCATAATAAATGTGAAATGTCCTGCGATAGTAGGGCATAATTATGTCCCATATGTTATGTAATAGTCCCATACAGTACATATGTCTGTATATAAAATACATATATGTTACAAGAAACAGAATAAGCAAGTAAATGAAACAGAATACACCACTACAACAATAAAAGCTTATATGTAGGCATGAAACTAAAGTACTATCCTTTGTAATGACCGTGGGTATGTGTTGGCCTGTAAGCTCAGATGTGTTCCACAAAAATGTCCCATCCAGGTCATATGAAAAGGTGGCAACCCTACCAATGGTCAGAGCATTCGCCCAATATCTGCCCATTCACGGTCCAAGTCATCCTTGCCAGGACGGCCCATAGATGAACGGGTATTACCCTAGTCTACCTACCATGTCATGAAAGATAAGTATTTGCGAGTACCTATGTGTGTGAAGTACAGCATGTGGATGATCTGAAATGTTAGTGTAGACCTCACAACCATATTGATCCCAGGGATACGTAGTGTACTCAATGTGTTCTGTTGACTGTGTCATGGGCCATCAACTAGAGAAGGGATGAATGTTGTTTGTGGAATATGGGGGTGGGAGGTGACGGGTAATGTAATACTTCGCCAAGGGAAACTGGGTTGGATGCACAATAGGTGAACTGGAGTTCTACGAGGAAGCGGTGGGTGAATCAGGAAGATAACCAAAGAACAAATATACACATCCGCAATACAATCCCACAAACACGTGAACATTAAAATGTGCAATACACATGTACAGAAATGTTACCGGCACATGCCCACATAACGGTCTGGCCTGAACTGAGCCATCCAATCCCAACACACCTGGATACATAATTGAATACCCATCATCCCCTTCACAGCACACCACCCCCCCTTCCTGAACGTCCACCAAAACCATCCATACTCGGGCTGCTAGATAGGTGCAGCCATATCTGCACATAGTGACCCCCTATCCATATCTAGTAAGCAGTCTCACCCTAGGCATTCTCAGGATTGCAAACTATGTATCCCTTGCATGTATAACCCTACCTTACAGCCATAAAGCAAAGATGGTCATCAGTCACCATAATTTTTGGATATCCCTCATGGGATATGTATCTGTTCTAAACATTAGACTTGGTGTCACAACACAATGTCCAGTCCTGTATACATCTGGACACAAGTTGTATAAGCAGAAGTTGTCCACAAGCCTGCTCAGCTTCTAGCTGGTCCTGCAGAACCTACGACCTGGGATTAAACACCTGTCCGTGATGCATGTCTCCCCACGTGCATTATAGGGAATATATACCTTACACATTCGCATAGTGGCAGTCAGATATGGGGTGCTTAAGGCACTTTAAAGAACATGTAAGTAGGGTTACCACCTACCCACCTTGCGGGGGATTAAACACCTAACCGTGATGCATGTCTCCCCACGTGCATTATCATGAATATATACCTTACACATTTGCATAGTGGCAGTTGGATATAGGGTGCTTAAGGCACTGTAAAGCAGACATAAGTAGGGTTACCACCTGCTCCACCTTGTGAGGGACAGACCCTTTTTGGGTAGTTGTGTCCAGACCAAATATAATGCAATGGCAAATGTCCTGTGATTGTAGGAAATATGTTCCATATTTCATGTAACAGTTGCATAAAACAGTTATTTATGTAAAATACTCAAAGTTACAAGAAACAGATGAAGCAAACAAACTGCTACAAGAATAAGCATTCATTTAGGCAAATAAGTAAAGTTCTAACCTTTGTACTGACCGTGGGTATGTGTCGGCCTGTCAAGTCTGATGTGTGTCCTGAAAATGATCCGCTTTGGCCATATGAAAAGGTGGCAGCCAGAGATGTAAGCAGGTATGCAAGCATGTATGCGCAACGGTAGGTGGCGGTGATTCAACAGTATGGGAAATGTAAATGAGCATGTAGGTATATATGCAAATGTATGTACAGACCGATCCACACACACGCACATATATATATATATATATATATATATATATATATATATATATATATATATATATATATATGAAGAATGAACATGGTCACAATAGTGCTGTTATATATCAGGATGGCCATAGGTGAGCACAACTCTGCATCCCCAACCACAGGTAGGATGCTAAAAGTTGAACGAACGATCTACCCTTGCTAAGTCTGACTTGCAACTAGGTACAGGGCAGTCCCGGTCCCCAGTTAGACAAGCCTAAACCTGGAAGACCATATGAACACCCTGACAATCGAACACACGTATGTGCCAGGACTATAGGCTTTAGAGGCCTGAATATCCTCGGAGTGAGTCAACATGCAGCACGAGTCCAGAGCAGTAGGGAATAGGGAATGGCGCATGTGTAGTAGTGCATTTTTCCCAGCAGATAAATGGATGCCTGCTGTGTAAGTGAAGTGATGAGGCATGTGTTTGGGTAACTATGCACCATAGGTATACATATAAATGAGGCAGAGCATCAATAGTGTAGTGATTAGAGCATCCGCCTAATGAAAAGGCATTCACGGTTCAAGGTCGACAATAGCACATATCATTTTCCTTGTGGAATGAATGTTGCTCTGCTGTAAAGCCAACATTTAAACATGTAAAAGTGAACGTGTGTATCACATGGGACTATTAACTAGATCCCTTCAATCAAAGTGGTATTGTCATAATGTATAAGGCACAAATAAGCATAAATAAGTGACAGTAAACATATGTAACGCACAGTAAGTATAGGTGAGTGGGCCTGCGCGGGTCTAAGCAGCTCCCAGCATAGGAAATGTATGTTTGTATGTACAGATGTAATATATATATATATATATATATATATGCATATATATATATATGGATCTATCTGAGTTCATCGACATTTTAAAATACCGAAAACGAATTAACCGACACCAAAACAACGAAACTCATTTAACCGACGCCAGAAGATCGACAGTACACAACCACGACATCGCATACACCACCGACACTCAACAAACAAAACACATCCCTATCCAACACTCACACACAACACAAGCACACCAAAATCCTTACAAACAAACACTAACCCATACATACAACTATGCACAACCCTGATAACTCACTTATCCCACCCCTACCCCTACAAAACACCAACATCCACCCCTACCCCTACTAAACACCAGCATCGCACACTTACCTTTTCTTACATATGTCTTCCTCTGTCGGTGTTCTGCCTCGTCGATCTTCTGGCGTCGGTGGACGTGACTTTCACATTCTCGTGTCGGGTTATCCGCGTTTCATTTTAACATGTCGATGAACTCAGATAGACCCATATATATACATATGTATATATATATATATATATATATATATATATATATATCTACATATCTATATATATATATATATATATATATATATATACACACACACATATACACACACACACACACATATATGTGCGTATAGATATATATCTACATACATGAGAAATATATATATATATATATATATATATATATATATATATATATATATATATATATGTATATATAAAGAATGGACGTTGCAACAGTAAAGCATACACAAGGGATGTGAAGGGAATCAAGAGCAATGTCATAAAAAGCTACCCAGGAGTGAGCAGAGCACCGCTACTCACACCACAGGCACAGTATTACCAGTGGGAGTAACATTGTTGAAATGCTAGGTCTACTTTACACACAGAAGGAATGTAGTCCTATGCTGGAACCTCCAAAAATTGGAAAGTGCAAATGGCCGTATTCCATAACCCCAGGAAAAGCACGTATGTGCAAATATACATGGCAGGAGACCTTGTGAATACATGAGGTGGGACAGAATGTGTGTAGGGCCCCAAAAGCTCTGGAGAGGGAAATTTGTAAAGGTGTGTCATGGCTGCGATAACAAGTGGATAATGGATGTTACGCGTGTAAATTTAACACAGGTGGGGTGGAGGAACTAAGGGTATGCAATTATGGATCCAGGCGTGCCAGGGTTGGATGGGTCGGTTTTAATGGACCGCCCCGTGGAGGTCAGCTAGGTCATAATAGGTATATATGCATACTCACATGCAGACAACAATATATGTTGATGTACAAATTCTGTCACACATGCATTCCATTTGTTGACATAAATAATAGGAATGTGCCCATACAAACATCGACAGCATATGGAATAATAGGCTGTGCAGAAGAGGGACGGGTCGAATCACACTATCACATTCCAATTACCATCGGTAATCCGTACATGAACATATAGCGACATCTGTCCGCTATATAATGTGCTACATACCGATTACAAGATAACTGGAGTGTGTCGGTGTTATAATGAATAAGGCACTAGTATGCTGGTGAAGCTTATAAACACCATTACGCATGTGTAAGTGCATATGAGTGGAGAATGTATTGACACACTGATGTACATATATATAATCATATATACATATATATATATATATATATATATATATATATATATATATATATAAAATAGCAAGATGTGAATATACATGTATGAATACAGATGCAGATATGTCTGTATATATATTAATGTAAATATATATATATATATATATATATATATATATATATATATATATATATATATATATATGTTACAGTGAAATACACATCTATATACCTAGGTTATGTTTCAGCCGTTACGGATAACATGTTTAGACCGGGCATATGTTGGTGGGAGGTCCACTCAACAAATGTCTACTTACCACCCCCCGAGCTAGGCCGGTGAGACATACAGACATGCAATAAAGATAAATACAATACTGGTTCCCAGACCACCGGCAGGAAACTACCAGTGGGAGAGATCTACAAGGTCTACACTTTAATCATGGACAGCGACGTCCCTTGCGGGACACCAAAAATTTGGTGCCTTCAGCCAATGGGAGTAACATAGTTAAGACCAGGATGTAGGTGTAAACGGAACAGTGGGTTGTGCAAGCCTGATAACACATGGATTGACACAACATATGACATGTGTCCCGACACAGGGAGAGTGGGCAGTGTGTAGGGGTGTGTTCATATCCCACCTGCATCCACATTAAGGATGAGTGCTGTAGAGTAGTGGCAGTTGGGGGAACTATGGGTATACAATTATGGATCCAGGCATGCCAGGGTTGGATGGGCCGGTTCTAATGAACCACCCCGTGGAGGTCAGCTAGTTCGTAATAGGTATATATTCATGCTCACATGCAGACAACAATATATGTTGAAGTACAAATTCTGTAACACATGCATTCCATTTGTTGACATAAATAATAGGAATGTGCCCATACAAACATCAACAGTACATGGAATAATAGGCTGTGCAGAAGAGGGATGGGTCGAATCACACTATCACATTCCAGTTACCATTGGTAATCCATACATGAACATATAGCGACATCTGTCCGCTGTATAATGTTACATACCAATTACAAGATAACTGGAGTGTGTCGGAGTTATAATGAATAAGGCACTAGTATGCTGGTGGAGCTTATAAACACCATTACGCATGTGTAAGTGCGTATGAGCGGGGAATGTATTGACACACTGATGTACATATATATAATCTATATATATATATATATATATATATATATATATATATATATATATCTATTTATCTATATATATATATATGTCTATATGTGTATATATATATATATATATATATATATACATACGCGCATATATATATATATATATATATATATATATATATATAAATAACAGCAAGATATGAATATACATGTATGAATACATATGCAGATATGTCTGTATATATTAATGTAAATAGATATATATATGTTACAGTAAATATGCACATGTATATACCTAGGTTATGTTACAGCAGTTACGGGTAACATGTTTAGACCGGGCATATGTTGGTGGGAGGTCCACTCAACAAACATCTACTTATCACCCCCCCGCCCAGCTAGGCTGGTGAGACATACAGACACACAATAAAGGTAAATACAACACTGCTTCCCAGACCACCGGCAGGAAACTACCAGTGGGAGAGATCTACAAGGTCTACACTTTAAATATGGACAGCGACGTCCATTGCGGGACACCAAAAATCTGGTACCTTCAACCAACGGGGGAACCACATTATGACCAGGATGTAGCTGTACATGGAACAGTAGGTTGTGCAAGCCTGATAACACATGGGTTGACACAACGTACATGTGTCCCGACACGGGGAGAGTGGGCAGTGTGTAGGGGTGTGTTCATATCCCACCTGCATCCACCTGCACCAACAGTAAGGATGAGTGCTGTAAAGTAGTGGCAGGTGCGGGAACTATAGGTATGCGATTATGGGGCTAGGCGTACAGGTGTTGGCTGGCAGACACATATTAGGACCGCCCCGTGGGTGTAAGTAATATTCTGATGTGGATATAGCAGACGCCCATACCTCCCAAACTGTAAGAGCACATCTACTGGACAGTCCATAAACCATTGGAGGAATACATAGGGACCATATCATTGAACTGTCCTCGATTACCAGGAACGTCCATGATTACGAATCAGAATCTTAACACAGTCTCAACTAAACCATCCTAGAACTAGTGATATTAGGAGGAAAGGTGGTGGAATACACGTAATGAATAATGACAACATGTAAGAGTCATAAACTGCATGCACCTCAGAAAATTTGTATGAATACATATGTGCTCTGTGTCCATCAATGTGTCAGGTTAATAGCACCAACCTTCTAAATGTATCCTTGAGGTCGTTATGCAGTGTCCCTGATTCAGTGTTTATTCTTCCCCATTCGTATGAGACGTCTGTTAGTGAGAGAAAGTGCATGTTCCGCCGACTACCTTAGAAGGTTGATTGAATAATAGGTTTGGGGTTACCATCTGTCCACCTTTGGAAGGGACACTCCCCTGTGGGCAGTTGTGTCCTGCATAATAAATGTAATTAAGGCAAATGTCCTGTGATTTAGGTCAAAGACTACCTATATTGTCTGTAGTAGTAGCATAAAACAATTATGTTCCTCTGAAACACCTAAATGTTATAGGTAACAGTATAAGCAACTATAATGCTACAAGAGTAACCTTTTATTTAGGTGAAACAGTGAAGTACATCCCTTTCTACTGGCTGTGGGTGTGTTGCCCTGCAAAGTCTGACTTCTCTACATACAGGTCCTATAGGGTTGCCACCGTTCCAAATGGCCAGAGTGGGACATATTCTGTAGAAATGTCAGACATTCCAGGACTAAATATACCTACAGCCATGCATAGTAGGATTACATGTATTTGCACAAATAAAAGCTTAATCTAGTTGCATTTGAATTGCTTATGCTACTTCACATAACATATAGAAGTGTCATATATAAAATAACTGTTGCATGCAATTATTAATGAAACGTAGAATATAATAATGTCCTGTAATCTGGACATGTGCTATGTCTTGATTATTTTCGCACTGTCCCTCACAAAGTGGGACAGGTGGTAACCCTAAAGTCCTACCTTGGCCAATTGAGAAGGTGGCAAACCTATAATAGGTATGCGGTAGTATGACCCATCCAACGGATATGGCTACCACAACCCAACTCCTCGTTTGTAATGCAGGGTCTCGATTCCCATGTATCAGCCAGATGGGAGCAGAGTGTATGTGGAACACACAAATATGATTAATTCACTGGACAGGCCACTGATTCTGTACAGCCGAACACCATGCCATCACCTAATGGGCAGCCATTCCCGATACTGTAGTCATGTAGTCCGATGTGATAGGCATTACAAGGTGGGAGCAGATTGTAAGAGGAACACACAATTATGAATGATTCACCTGACAAACCACTGATTCCATACAGTTGAATGCCATGCGGTCGCCTAATGGGCAGCCATTCCCAATACTGTAGTCAGGAGTGGCCTTAGGTCAACTGGTGCCCTAGGCAGGGGGCACAATGGCACCCCCGACCACATCATCCAGTGCCCCCAGCCTGGTCTACCTACAACAAATAAATACTGGTAAAGTGCACCCACTAAAGCGGTGCCCTAGGCGGCTGCTTAGTTGGCCTATGCCTAAGGCCGGCTATGACTGTAGTCATGTAGTCCAATGTGATAGGCATCACAAGGTATGCCTAGGAGGAACACATGAATATGAATGATTCTCCGGGCAGGCCGCTGATTCCGTACAGTCAAACGCCATGCTGTCGCCTAATAGGCAGCCATTTCCGATACTCTATTCATGTATTCTGATGTAATAGGCATCACAAGGTGGGAGCACATTGTATGAGGTACACACAAATATGATTGTGTCACTGGGCTGGCCGCTGATTGCGTACAGTCGAACGCAATGCCATCGCTTAATGTGTGGCCAATCCCAATACTGGAGTCATGTAGTATGATGTAATAGGCATCACAAGGTAATACTGTGGTCCTCGCTCACACCCAGGGGTGTGAGTGACAGATGCAAGCACCAATGCCGGTGCATTAGCAAGTGCGGGATCGAGCGGTTGTAAGCGTGTTTGGCTACCAGTATGCGAGTATTGCATTGGTTAAGCAATGTAGAGGCTAATCGAGCTTAAGAGGCTGTAATCAGAGGATATCATACAGTGCAGTCATTCAACAGTATAGGAATGTATCCCATCATGTAGATGTACATGTGAGTGTTTATGTCCAGCATATAGGTACATACATATATAGAGATGCATCAAGGACATGCCATGTGGCAACAAAGCATTACAAACAAATGAAATGGGAAACACCAGCGATGCTTGCATTATGTAGTGGTGTTACTCTATGTGATCACAAGACTCCCTCAGACGGACAATAGTTGTACATTGGCCGTATACATCACTCTGTGCATGTAATGTACATTAACACAACAGTACCTGTCCAATCGTTATGTGTGAACAGTACTCCTGCAATGTGCTGTTTGCAACATCATCATCATGATAAAGGTAAATGGGTTAACCATAGAGGGACCGGTAGTGTTTTTTGTACAATGGGGTCGTCCTCCTCACGTGTACCTGAACCATATAGGAGTAATGTGCATACCAGGACCATGCACCTAAGGGACAGTGGTGAGGATAACAGTAGTATGTTATGATGCATATTACAAGGGTTTCATGTGTCCAGTGGGCACGTGTGTGTAATGGACAGCTATGTATAGGGCAGATGGTATCCTAGGAGCCGAAAGGCCTTATGCGTCCGTAGGTGAGGTCAAATGTTGGGGAAGGAGTGTAGGTATGGCCGTGGAGGATAGGTAGGAGCACAAAAATGACAACATACAGGGTTGGTATATGACACATGTGGGGGGGATACACCCTGGATGGGGATGGGTCTTCGGCATTCAAAAGCCCATGGGAACAGTGGGATGGAGGTCTCCAGCCATGGGCAACTGCCACTGCACCTACACAGCTGCAAAGGAGGCAGTGCTAGGGGCTGTCCAGGAGGGGCAGCATCACCCTGCAAATGTGACACTCCGCCCTTGAACTGGTGTATCTGGCTTCATAACCCCTTAGGGAGCCACCTACACAACATATCCGGGACCGCACAACAGCAGATATGTACCTGTCTGGTCCCGCTCCCAAGGGGGACATGCTCCATCCTCAGTGGTGGTACCACCACAAGGTGGTGCAGAGCCAACAGAAATTGATGTTAATGGCTGGGCCTCAGATATGCTAGTGCCCGGTGCCACGGTCAGCTGAAGTGGGACAGGAGGATCTGTCGGGACCTACCAACCCATTCAGCCTATGGTGTTGCGTTTTAAATCCATATATGGCTTAGTGATAGACAACAGCATACAGGATTACCTATGACAGTATGCATAGATATCAGCAGCAACCCAACATAACAGATGGTATACATTTGCAGAGGGAGCACAACACATGCATATGTACGGCATGGCAACTATACAATGTGTAGTAGACATGTGACCGCAGCTATGAACAGTTGCCCATCATTGGCTTGTCACTGGGAATCCCACACAGTGTCAGTCATACCACTGTCTCATGTGACACATGTCCAGTCAGGGATGCAATGGCAGTAACATATCCCTATCATCATGCACTGTCTGCAATCCCCACATCATGCTTCTACTGTGTACAGAAGTGTGTTCAGTGTGTAACACAGGAAACAAATAGTTGCACACACTGACCTGTTCACAGATGGCCCTACAGATGGGGTTCCCTCATGAACAGAGTACTGTCATGTCTGTATTTTAACATGCAGAATAGCCATTACCACACACATGTTAAACAGGCAGTAGTCTCAATGCAGCATAGCTACACTTACATGCTGTAGTTGTGTGGCACATCACCCTCCTGTCATTAGGCTATTTCCCACTGTTGAAAATGATTGAGGTGCATCCAGATATCTGCGATGCCGTGTCAGAACACCACATCCAGGTATCACTCACAGCGACTGTCATGGTCAGATAATAACATGTTTCCCTGGAGGGTGTACTGTGTTCATCATGCAGGTGGCTATGGGAACACCATCACAGCTGTACCACATGCAATCAGCAAGAGGATGACTGCAATAGTTGCATAGGCCATCACCTGACCATTTCCATCTGTTACAATGCACATGCTGCTGCTGTGCAGGTGTACACCTTCACATCCACCAGACAGTGTGTGTGCAGGACAGGCAATGTACACCAGGAAAGGGCTTGGAGACTTAGCCATAATCTGCCACATGCTGAATGGTACAGGGGCAAACCCCTTACTTCTCATTACTATTATATGTGCAAGACATTACTACATGTGCCACAGAGGCAGCATGTTGCAGTGCTGTAAGAACATGTGTGTAGGTGAGTGAGTGCCATCTGCAACAGATACAGTAGACATACATTAGGTGTGGCACACATGTCAGTCCACGTGAACGGATGACATTGTCACCACAACCACTCTCTAATGGACACGCATTGACACTTTTGCCAGGGCGGCAAATGCACAATGCAACTACTTAGTTTGCCACACTGCAGTAATGCACAGGACCACATGCACCACAGGGGATATCTGGAGGTTCTATGGGCTAGGCCATGTGAAAGTGCTTGACAACTGTTGGTATACCAACGAGGATTATACTGGGAGTGACTGTGGTTGGGAGCATCACAACCCACATGCAGACACAGGGTGCCAGTACTGTTATGCAGGTATGCATTGTTCCATGGGTGTGTAGTGTTTGGCTGTGAAAGATAGCTGTACAAGGCTGGGTAAGGGTTAATCCTTGTCATTGCGTCACCCAACAATGGTGTGCAGTGCAGGGGTGTAGTATCTGCAATGTCCCACACAGATGGGTACTGCATTATCTGGCCTGACATCCTGGTTACCAATGTGTAGGGCCATAGCTTTGCAATGCATGCCATGTCTGTATTTGATAGTCCTTCACATGGACATTGCCTGGGATGTGCATGTCCCACAATACTGTACAGTGACATGTACAGGCGTACCTGGTTTGGCAGTCACATGTAGTGTACACAGCCTGTAATACCCCGATATGCCAATACTGGCCTGGTGTGGCGAAACCTGCTTATAGTGAACAGGTCGTCCCTGCACCTTCATGGATAGAATAGACAGGTATTTCGTGGTGACAGTGGCATGGGTCCATACAGAGCACATGTGTACAGCATTGTCTGGCCTTAGTGGATCACATATGATGGCACCACATATGTTGCAGCCATTCAGTGTGGAACATAGCGAAGACATAATGTCCGCATATATGTGCCTATTGTACCGCTGTACAAGGTGCCATGTCCTCTGCAGGCCACTGCAGTCACACCATGCCTACTATCTGTCCTCAATGTGCATGTTACTAGCAACATAGTGGGATATCTTAGGCAAGGTTTATGTGCATGGCACATGGGTGCGGGACATATACCGGGTACTAGTAGGACTGCATACTTAGTTCACCAGCCCTTTTGCCAGATGTATGAGTATGGCTTGCTAACACAGTGCCGTGGCTGACTGACAGCTGTACTCTTTGTGAGGTGGCCAATGTGTCATAAGATGGATACTATATAGGAAAACTACAAAACCCACTCCAAAACATGTCCAATGGTAAGACAATCACAGCCACCTCTACACAGGATCTGACAGACAAACCCACACTTGCCATGTGCTGTATACATACCCCTACCATATCACACTGTAGCAACACGCATTTAGGGCACGTGCTACAGCGAATACTACAAAGCACTTTACTTGTCTCATGCAGGCAGACACACACACACACACACACACACACACACACACACACACACACACACACACACACACACACTTGGCATATCTGGGATTAGAACACCGACCTAAATACTTTACTACACTACAGCATTACGCAGTTACAGAATGCACTACTGAGATTACTGGAACACAGCACTCCCAGAGGTGTATTTGTAGATGGGTGACATCATCGGCCTTGATAACGGTGGATATAAGAAATGTATGGAGCATGAGCAGTATAAAAGCATTACTCAGTCCTCAGGCAAACAGGGACATACACGGCAAGTGTGGGATTAGAACACTGACCTAACCACTTTATTATGTTACAGCATTATGCAGTTACAGAACGCGCTACTGAGATTACTGGGACACAGCACTCCCAGAGGTGTATTTGTAGATGGGTGACATCATCGGCCTTGCTAACGGTGGGTATAAGGAATGTATGGAGTGTGAGCAATATAAAGGTATTACTCCATCCTCATGCAAATGGGGAGACACACACACGGCAAGTGTGGGACTAGAACACCGACCTAACTACTTTATTACATTACAGCATTATGCAGTTACATAAAGCGCTACTGAGATTACTGGGACACAGCACTCCCAGCAGTTTATTTGTAGATGGGTGACATCATCAGCCTTGCTAACAGTGTGTATAAGAAATGTATGGAGTGTGAGCAGTATAAATGTATTACTCAGTCCTCAGACAAACAGAGAGACACACACACACACACACACACACACACACACACACACACACATGCACACACAGCAAGTGTAGGACTAGAACACCGACCTAACTACTTTATTACACTACAGCATTATGCATTTACAGAACGCACTACCGAGATTACT
>NC_056741.1:1222797849-1222814092 GCF_019279795.1 Protopterus annectens | reverse complement strand
GCAGATAACTAAACATAAATTAAAATTCAAGCGGGGCAAATTTTTTAACCCCTAAAAAAGAGCAGAGTAAAAAAAAACCTTCCAAAAAGGGGTTAAAAGTTAAAAAAAATTTTAAAAAAATTGGGCAAAAAACACAGTTAAATCAATTTTAATACTGTATTATTTGGAAAAAAAGTGCAGCTAAAGGTACTTAAATTCTCTTATACATCGAGGTGAATACAACTAGATGTTAGCCGGCCAAAGCTGAGGTTTTTAAGCAGAAAATATTTCAAACTGTACCATTTAAATAGGGAAGGACAGGAAATCAAAGAATGCGGCTACTCCAACACTTGCAATTACTAACAAATAATAAAATTCAAGCAGCACTAACTGAAGAGCAGAGTCAAAACTTCCAGTTCAGTTAATAATCATGCAACACAGTTAAATCAATTTTAATACTGTATTATTTGAAAAAAAGTGCAGATAAAGGTACTTAAATACTCTTATACGTCCAGTTGAATACAGCTAGATTTTAGCCGGCCAAAGCTGAGGTTCTTAAGCAGAAAATATTTCAAACTGTACCACTTAAATAGGCAAGGACAGGAAATCAATGAATGTGGCTACCCCCACTCCTGCAATTACTAACAAATAATAAAATTCAAGGAGCACTAACTGAAGAGCAGAGTCAAAACTTCCAGTTCAGTTAATAATCATGCAACACAGTTAAATCAATTTAAATACTGTAGTATTTGAAAAAAGTGTAGATAAAGGTTTTTAAATTCTCTTACACGTCCAGTTGAATACACCTAGATGTTAGTCGGCCAAAGCTGAGGTTTTTAAGCAGAAAATATTTCAAACTGTACCACTTAAATAGGCAAGGACAGGAAATCAAATAATGTGGCTACCCCCACACCTGCAACTACTAACAAATAATAAAATTGAAGTAGCACTAACTGAAGAGCAGAGTCAAAACTTCCAGTTCAGTTAATAATCATGCAACACAGTTAAATCAATTTAAATACTGTATTATTTGAAAAAAAGTGCAGATAAAGGTACTTAAATTCTCTTATACGTCCAGTTGAATATAGCTAGAAGTTAGCCGGCCAATGCTGAGGTTATTAAGCAGAAAACATTTCAAACTGTACCACTTAAATAGGCAAGGACAGGAAATCAAAGAATGTGGCTACCCCCATACCTGCAATTACTAACAAATAATAAAATTCAAGCAGCACTAACTGAAGAGCAGAGTCAAAACTTCCAGTTCAGTTAATAATCATGCAACGCAGTTAAATCAATTTAAATACTGTATTATTTGAAAAGAAGTGCAGATAAAGGTACTTAAATTCTCTTATACGTCCAGTTGAATACAGCTAGATGTTAGCTGGCCAAAGCTGAGGTTTTTAAGCAGAAAATATTTCAAACTGTACCATTTAAATAGGCAAGGACAGGAAATCAAAGAATGTGGCTACCCCCACACTTGCAATTACTAACAAATAATAAAATTCAAGCAGCACTAACTGAAGAGCAGAGTCAAAACTTCCAGTTCAGTTAATAATCATGCAACACCGTTAAATCAATTTTAATACTGTATTATTTGAAAATAAGTGCAGATAAAGGTTCTTAAATTCTCTTATACATCCAGTTGAATACAGTTAGATGTTTGCCTGCCAAAGCTGAGGTTTTTAAGCAGAAAATATTTCGCACTGTACCACTTAAATAGGCAAGGGCAGGAAATCAAAGAATGTGGCTGCCCCCACCCCTGCAATTACTAACAAATAATAAAATTCAAGCAGTAGTAACTGAAGAGCAGAGTCAAAACTTCCAGTTCAGTTAGTAATCACGCAATACCGTTAAATCAATTTAAATACTGTATTATTTGGAAAAAAAGTGCAGATAAAGGTACTTAAATTCTCTTATAGATCCAGCTGAATACAACTAGATGTCAGCCGGCCATAGCTGAGGTTTTTAAGCAGAAAATATTTCAAACTGTACCACTTAAATAGGCAAGGACAGGAAATCAAAGAATGCGGCTACCCCCAAACCTGCAATTACTAACAAATAATAAAATTCAAGCAGCACTAACCGAAGAGCAGAGTGAAAACTTCCAGTTCAGTTAATAATCATGCAACACAGTTAAATCAATTTAAATACTGTATTATTTGAAAAAAGTGCAGACAAAGGTACTTAAATTCTCTTACACATCCAGTTGAATACAGCTAGATGTTAGTCGGCCAAATCTGAGGTTTTTAAGCAGAAAATATTTCAAACTATACCACTTAAATAGGCAAGGACAGGAAATCAAATAATGTGGCTACCCCCACACCTGCAACTACTAACAAATAATAAAATTCAAGTAGCACTAACTGAAGAGCAGAGTCAAAACTTCCAGATCAGTTAATAATCATGCAACACAGTTAAATCAATTTAAATACTGTATTATTTGAAAAAAAGTGCAGATAAAGGTACTTAAATACTCTTATATGTCCAGTTGAATACAGCTAGATGTTAGCCAGCCAAAGCTGAGGTTTTTAAGCAGAAAATATTTCAAACTGTACCACTTAAATAGGCGAAGACAGGAAATCAAAGAATGTGGGTACCCACACACCTGCAATTACTAGCAAATAATAAAATTCAAGCAGCACTAACTGAAGAGCAGAGTCAAAACTTCCAGTTCAGTTAATAATCATGCAACACAGTTAAATCAATTTAAATACTGTATTATTTGAAAAAAAGTGCAGATAAATGTACTTAAATACTCTTATATGTCCAGTTGAATACAGCTAGATGTTAGCCGGCCAAAGCTGAGGTTTTTAAGCAGAAAATATTTCAAACTGTACCACTTAAATAGGCAAGGACAGGAAATCAAAGAATGTGGCTACCCCCACACCTGCAATTACTAACAAATAATAAAATTCAAGCAAAACTAACTGAAGAGCAGAGTCAAAACTTCCAGTTCAGTTAATAATCATGCAACACAGTTAAATCAATTTAAATACTGTATTATTTGAAAAAAAGTGCAGATAAAGGTACTTAAATTCTCTTATACGTTCAGTTGAGTACAGCTAGCTGTTAGCCGGCCAAAGCTGAGGTTTTTAAGCAGAAAATATTTCAAACTGTACAACTTAAATAGGCAAGGACAGGAAATCAAAGAATGTGGGTACCCCCATGCCTGCGATTACTAACAAATAATAAAATTCAAGCAGTACTAACTGATGAGCAGAGTCAAAATTTCCAGTTCAGTTAATAATCACGCAACACAGTTAAATCAATTTAGATACTGCATTATTTGAAAAAAAGTGCAGAAAAGGGTACTTAAATTCGCTTATACGACCAGTTGAATACAGCTAGATGTTAGCCAGCTAAAGCTGAGGTTTTTAAGCAGAAAATATTTCAAACTGTACAACTTAAATAGGCAAGGACAGTAAATCAAAGAATGTGGCTACCTCCACACCTGCAATTACTAATAAATAATAAAATTCAAGCAGCACTGACTGAAGAGCAGAGTAAAAACTTCCAGTTCAGTTAATAATCATGCAACACAGTTAAATCAATTTAAATAATGTATTATTTGAAAAAAGTGCAGATAAAGGTACTTAAATTCTCTTATACATCCAGTTGAATACAGCTAGATCTTAGCCAGGGAAAGCTGAGGTTTTTAAGCAGAAAATATTTCAAACTGTACCACTTAAATAGGCAAGGACAGGTAATCAAAGAATGTGGCTTCCCCCACACCTGCATTTACTAGCAAATAATAAAATTCAAGCAGCACTAACTGAAGAGCAGAGTCAAAACTTCCAGTTCAGTTAATAATCATGCAACACAGTTAAATCAAATTAAATAATGTATTATTTGAAAAAAAGTGCAGATAAAGGTACTTAAATTGTCTTATACGTCCAGTTGAATACAACTAGATGTTAGCCGGCCAAACCTGAGGTTTTTAAGCAGAAAATATTTCAAACTGTACCACTTAAATAGGCAAGGACAGGAAATCAAAGAATGTGGCTACCCCCACACCTGCAATTACTAGCAAATAATAAAATTCAAGCAGCACTAACTTAAGAGCAGAGTCAAAATTTCCAGTTCAGTTAATAATCATGCACCACAGTTAAATCAATTTAAATAGTGTATTATTTTAAAAAAAAGTACAGATAAAGGTACTTAAATTCTCTTATACGTCCAGTTGACTACAGCTAGATGTTAACCGGCCATAGCTGAGGTTTTTAAGCAGAAAATATTTCAAACTGTACCACTTAAATAGGCAAGGACAGGAAATCAAAGAATGCAGCTACTCCCACACCTGCAATTACTAACAAATAATAAAATTCAAGCAGCACTAACTGAAGAGCAGAGTCAAAACTTCCAGTTCAGTTAATAGTCATGCAACACAGTTAAATCAATTTAAATACTGTATTATTTGAAAAAAGTGCAGATAAAGGTACTTAAATACTCTTATACGTCCAGTTGAATACAGCTAGATGTTAGCCGGCCAAAGCTGAGGATTTTAAGCAGAAAATATTTCAAACTGTACCACTTAAATAGGCAAGGACAGGAAATCAAAGAATGTGGCTTCCCCCACACCTGCAATTACTAGCAAATAATAAAATTCAAGTAGCACTAACTGAAGAGCAGAGTCAAAACTTCCAGTTCAGTTAATAATCATGCAACACAGTTAAATCAATTTAAATACTGTATTATTTGAAAAAAGTGCAGATAAAGGTACTTAAATTCTCTTATACATCCAGTTGAATATAGCTAGATGTTAGCCGGCCAAAGCTGAGGTTTTTAAGAGAAAATATTTCAAACTGTACCACTTAAATAGGCAAGGACAGGAAATCAAAGAATGTGGCTACCCCCACACCTGCAATTACTAACAAATAATAAAATTCAAGCAGCACTAACTGAAGAGCAGAGTCAAAACTTCCAGTTCAGTTAATAATCATGCAACACAGTTAAATCAATTTAAATACTGTATTATTTGAAAAGAAGTGCAGATAAAGGTACTTAAATTCTCTTATACGTCCAGTTGAATACAGCTAGATGTTAGCTGGCCAAAGCTGAGGTTT
Organism: Protopterus annectens; assembly: GCF_019279795.1. NCBI lineage: Eukaryota > Metazoa > Chordata > Ceratodontiformes > Protopteridae > Protopterus > Protopterus annectens. The sequence continues at coordinate 1,222,809,050 of NC_056741.1, read as the reverse complement.
TTAAGCAGAAAATATTTCAAACTGTACCATTTAAATAGGCAAGGACAGGAAATCAAAGAATGTGGCTACCCCCACACCTGCAATTACTAACAAATAATAAAATTCAAGCAGCACTAACTGAAGAGCAGAGTCAAAACTTCCAGTTCAGTTAATAATCATGCAACACAGTTAAATCAATTTAAATACTGTATTATTTGAAAAAAGTGCAGATAAAGGCACTTAAATTCCCTTATACGTCCAGTTGATTACAGCTAGATGTTTGCCGGCCAAAGATGAGGGTTTTAAGCAGAAAATATTTCAAACTGTACCACTTAAATAGGCAAGGACAGGAAATCAAAGAATTTGGCTACCCCCACACCTGCAATTACTAACAAATAATGAAATTCAAGCAGCACTAACTGAAGAGCAGAGTCAAAACTTCCAGTTCAAATTAATAATCATGCAGCACAGTTAAATCAATTTAAATACTGTATTATTTGAAAAAAAGTGCAGATAAAGATACTTAAATACTCTTATACGTCCAGTTGAATACAGCAAGATGTTCGTCGGCTAAAGCTGAGGTTTTTAAGCAGAAAATATTTCAAACTGTACCACTTAAATAGGCAAGGACAGGTAATCAAAGAATGTGGCTTCCCCCACACCTGCAATTACTAGCAAATAATAAAATTCAAGCAGCACTAACTGAAGAGCAGAGTCAAAACTTCCAGTTCAGTTAATAATCATGCAACACAGTTAAATCAATTTAAATACTGTATTATTTGAAAAAAGTGCAGATAAAGGCACTTAAATTCTCTTATACATCCAGTTGAATACAGCTAGATGTTAGCTTGCCAAAGCTGAGGTTTTTAAGAGAAAATATTTCAAACTGTACCACTTAAATAGGCAAGGACAGGAAATCAAAGAATTTGGCTACCCCCACACCTGCAATTACTAACAAATAATGAAATTCAAGCAGCACTAACTGAAGAGCAGAGTCAAAACTTCCAGTTCAGTTAATAATCATGCAACACAGTTAAATCAATTTAAATACTGTATTAATTGAAAAGAAGTGCAGATAAAGGTACTTAAATTCTCTTATACGTCCAGTTGAATACAGCTAGATGTTAGCTGGCCAAAGCTGAGGTTTTTAAGAGAAAATATTTCAAACTGTACCATTTAAATAGCCAAGGACAGGAAATCAAAGAATGTGGCTACCCCCACACCTGCAATTACTAACAAATAATAAAATTCAAGCAGCACTAACAGAAGAGCAGAGTCAATACTGCCAGTTCAGTTAATAATCATGCAACACAGTTAAATCAATTTAAATACTGTATTATTTGAAAAAAGTGCAGATAAAGGCACTTAAATTCCCTTATACGTCCAGTTGATTACAGCTAGATGTTTGCCGGCCAAAGATGAGGGTTTTAAGCAGAAAATATTTCAAACTGTACCACTTAAATAGGCAAGGACAGGAAATCAAAGAATTTGGCTACCCCACACCTGCAATTACTAACAAATAATGAAATTCAAGCAGCACTAACTGAAGAGCAGAGTCAAAACTTCCAGTTCAAATTAATAATCATGCAGCACAGTTAAATCAATTTAAATACTGTATTATTTGAAAAAAAGTGCAGATAAAGATACTTAAATACTCTTATACGTCCAGTTGAATACAGCAAGATGTTCGTCGGCTAAAGCTGAGGTTTTTAAGCAGAAAATATTTCAAACTGTACCACTTAAATAGGCAAGGACAGGAAATCAAAGAATGTGGCTACCCCACACCTGCAATTACTAACAAATAATAAAATTTAAGCAGCACTAACTGAAGAGCAGAGTCAAAACTTCCAGTTCAGTTAATAATCATGCAACACAGTTAAATCAATTTAAATACTGTATTATTTGAAAAAAGTGCAGATAAAGGTACTTAAATTCTCTTATACGTCCAGTTGCGTACAGCTAGATGTTAGCTGGCAAAAGCTGAGTTTTTTAAGCAGATAATATTTCAAACTGTACCACTTAAATAGACAAGGATAGGAAATAAAATAATGTGGCTACCCCCACACCTGCACCTACTAATAAATAATGAAATTCAAGCAGCCCTAACTGAAGAGCAGAGTCAAAACTTCCAGTTCAGTTAATAATCATGCAACACAGTTAAATCAATTTAAATACTGTATTATTTGAAAAAAAGTGCAGATAAAGGTACTTAAATTCTCTTATACGTCCAGTTGAATACAGCTAGATGTTAGCCGGCCAAAGCTGAGGTTTTTAAGCAGAAAATATTTCAAACTGTACCACTTAAATAGGCAAGGACAGGAAATCAAAGAATGTGGCTACCCCCACACCTGCAATTACTAGCAAATAATAAAATTCAAGCAGCACTAACTTAAGAGCAGAGTCAAAATTTCCAGTTCAGTTAATAATCATGCACCACAGTTAAATCAATTTAAATACTGTATTATTTGAAAAAAAGTGCAGGTAAAGGTACTTAAATTCTCTTATACGTCCAGTTGACTACAGCTAGATGTTAGCCTGCCAGAGCTGAGGTTTTTAAGCAGAAAATATTTCAAACTGTACCACTTAAATAGGCAAGGACAGGAAATCAAAGAATGCGGCTACCACCACACCTGCAATTACTAACAAATAATAAAATTCAAGCAGCACTAACTGAAGAGCAGAGTCAAAACTTCCAGTTCAGTTAATAATCATGCAACACAGTTAAATCAATTTAAATACTGTATTATTTGAAAAAAGTGCAGATAAAGGTACTTAAATTCTCTTATACGTCCAGTTGAATACAGCTAGATGTTAGCCGGCCAAAGCTGAGGTTTTTAAGCAGAAAATATTTCAAACTGTACCACTTAAAAAGGCAAGGACAGGAAATCAAAGAATGTGGCTAACCCACACCTGCAATTACAAGCAAATAAGAAAATTCAAGCAGCACTAACTGAAGAGCAGAGTCAAAACTTCCAGTTCAGTTAATAATCATGCAACACAGTTAAATCAATTTAAATACTGCATTATTTGAAAAAAAGTGCAGATAAAGGTACTTAAATTCTCTTATACGTCCAGTTGAATACAGCTAGATGTTAGCTGGCCAAAGCTGAGGTTTTTAAGCAGAAAATATTTCAAACTGTACCACTTAAATAGGCAAGGAGAGGAAATCAAAGAATGTGGCTACCCCACACCTGCAATTACTAACAAATAATAAAATTCAAGCAGCACTAACTGAAGAGCAGAGTCAAAACTTCCAGTTCAGTTAATAATCATGCAACACAGTTAAATCAATTTAAATACTATATTATTTGAAAAAAAGTGCAGATAAGGGTACTTCAATTCTCTTATACGTCCAGTTGAATACAGCTAGATGTTAGCCAGCCAGAGCTGAGGTTTTTAAGCAGAAAATATTTCAAACTATACCACTTAAATAGGCAAGGACAGGAAATCAAAGAATGTGGCTACCCCCACACCTGCAATTACTAACAAATAATAAAATTCAAGCAGCACTAACTGAAGAACAGAGTCAAAACTTCCAGTTCGGTTAATAATCAATATGTATGTAGGGTCTATATTAGAACATTGAAGTTTCAAAACTTCAAATGTTCTAATATCGAACCCTATTATGCAAAAGCTAAAAACATCCAACATACAGGACAGCAATTTTTTTCCTAGGGAAAAAAATTGTTGTTCCAAAACACATACACACAAGACAAGGACACCAAACAAACAGCAATCCAGACACATACACCTAAAATCTTACACCTAACCCTACACTAAACTATACTCACAGCACTAACTTTCCACTTACCTTAACCCAAGCCCTAACCCTAAGGTCTGTCACTATCGCACACTTACCTGTCCCACGCCCTAACTCTAACTCACCTACCCTGCCCTAACCCTCACGTCCACATAATCGCACACTTACATGACCCACTCCCTAACCCTAACTCACCTGACCCGCTCTAACCCTTACATCCACACAGTCGCACACATACCTAACCCGCACTCTTATCGTATCTAACTTAACCCGCACTCAATCGCACACTTACCTGAACCCGACCCGTAACTTTCCACCACAGCGCTGAAAATATCGAAGCAACAGAAACGGGCAACCAAATTCTTTTCCTAGGAAAAAATTTGGTTTTCTGTTGCTTCGATATTTTCAACTTTTGCGTAATAGGGTTCGATATTAGAACATTCAAAGTTTTGAAACTTCGATGTTCTAATATAGACCCTATATATATATATATATATATATATATATATATATATATATATATATATATATATATATAAATATATATATATATATATATATATATATATATATATATATATATATATATATATATATATATATATATATATATATGTGTATGTATGTATGTAAACATACAGACCATTATGGACTGCACCATACTTACATTACGAGAGTTAAAAAGGTAGCTCTTCTGAATGATCCATTCAGCAGAATCTATTTTGGTGAAGGCCCTGGGGTTAAAACAATATCTCCATTACAGTATGACATAGATATAAACTGTTAACAGAGTAAAATGCAATAATTTATAAAATGAGCAGTTGTTACAAGAATACAGTAGTGTCAATGAAGAAAAGTGCTTTCTTTGTGTGTGTGTGTGTGTGTGTGTGTGTGTGTGTGTGTAAGCACTGTACATCATATATCCATATTTTTAGCACCTAATAGATGTGGGTAGTGAAGGAACAGAAGGAGAGAGTACAGGAAGTTCAGTAAATAAGTGTTTAAGCAATGCATTGAAAATGTCGACATCCCAGATACTTGTCCTGCACCTGACATCTCCATAGATCAAGTATTGCAGGCCCTATCCAAGGCAAAAAACACAGCTTCCATGGGACCTGATAGTATCCCAGGATGTGTTGTGCACCAGCAACAGCAAGAACTGGCTTTGCCATTGAGCACCCTTTTCAACCACAGCCTAAGTACTGGCTTCCTTCCAGCAGAGTAGAGAATTGCCATTGTTATCCCCTTGCACAAAGCTGGTGCCACTACTGACCCTGGAAACTATCACCCCATTAGCTTGACAAGTCTGATCTGTAAAGCCATGGAGCGTATTATTATGGATCTCATAAACAAGGACACAGACAATTTCCAAGCACATGACCCCACCCAGTTTGGATTCGTCAAGGGCAGAACTTGCCTGTTGAACCTGGTTGACTTCTTTGAGACTGTCACCAAGGCTCTGGATGAGGGAAATTCAATACATACAGTTTACCTTGACTTGGCCATGGCCTTTGACACAATCTCCCACTCGGGCATCATCGAAAAGCTAACACAACTTGGTGTAAATCCCTATTTCATCAGGTGGGTGGCCAACTGGCTCACTGACAGGACCCTCAAAGTCAATATAGGCACTTCCACCTCCGATAGCAGACATGTCACTAGTGGAATTCCCCAGGGATCAGTCCTGGGACCCCTACTGTTTGGCATCTATTTCTCAGAAGTATAGGCAAAGACAAAAGGCCTGTGGCTGACCAAGTTTGCTGACAACTGTAAGTTGGGTGCTGTCATTGACTCCCCAAACAATGTTAACATACTACAAGAGGGTCTCACAGCAACAAATGACTGGTGCCAAAGTCTCAAGCTAAATGCAAAAAAAGTATCGTCATACCATTCAGCAAAAACATGACCCCTACTGATTACCACATCAACAGCAAACCCCTAAGCACACAACCTGTGGTGAAAGGCCTCTGCACTCAGGTTGATAACAACCTCATATTCAACTATCATGTAGCGGCAGTGGTCAGAAAAGCCTTTTATTTGGTTCATCTCATAAGTAAAAAGATTGCATCCAGAAAAAATTAGGTTATTACCTCTCTATACTCCTCCCTCATTAGACCAATAATTGAGTATAACATCCTGTTTGGGATGTACCTCTCCAAAAATTTGCACCAATCTGAAAAGGCCACTGAAATACCTCACAAAGAGATCCATGGCCTCCAACACCTGTCCTATGCAGACAGGCTCAAATCACTGTCACTCTACTCGGTATCATACAGATTGCTCAGGGCTGATCTGTGTTGTGTCTACATGGCAGTCTCTGACCCTGGCCTACTAGAGATGCTCCATATCCATAAGTCTAACTCCTCATGCACTACCTGCTCAAAAGGCCTGAACCTAATATGTGACATTAGCAAAACCTGCTGGAGAGACAGGTTTGTCTCCCAGAGGCTGCTCCATCTCTGGAACAGACTTGACATGCACATCAAACAGAGCATCTCACTGACCCTCTTCAAGTGCAACCTTGATGAGTGGATGGGAAACCACAAATTCTTCCCAGGGTTTCACCTGTGTCCCTCATTGACAGGGTGGACAGGTGCTGACTGAGTTTTATTTTTGGGGATAAATTCTTGGCTAGGCTTGTAAGGGCCTCGGGGCCATTAGCCTAGTAACTTCCTATGATCCTATGATCCTATGTATGAACAAATCTTTTTATTAATGAAATTATCCAATAGATGATGTCTGTTGTACTGCTTTGACCTTCTTTCTCTCTATCTCTCTCTCTCTCTCTCTCTCTGTAGCACTGTTATTTATTTATTTTTGTTATTAATGAATGCAAAACAATCCCTGAGATTCAGAAAGGCATTTGGCATTACACTAACCTGTCCTTTCTAAACTTTCACAGCACATTATATTTGAGCAATTCAGAGATGCTATACCACTACAGTAGTATGAAGGCACCAACCTGCGAAGAGACAGCAGTCTTATTGGTGAAGATGTATGAAAATACAGCATCCTGGGGTCATGCATAATGCTAATGTGCTCTCCCACTGAAAATATTGCTGACATCATAATAGCACAATAGAGTGATGCAGAGAACAACTTTGCCATGCTATTTGGGATGTGAATCAGAAAACGTGTGCACCCATTCAGTACAATGGAGGGATTTAGACTGTTAGCACAACTGCGGGTAGGTTTGCAAAGCCATCTATGTGTTTGTGTGCGGGTGTTAGTATATGTGACTGTGAGTGTGCGTATGTGTGTGTGTGTGTGTGTGTGTGTGTGTGTGTGTGTGTGTGTGTGTGTGTGTGTGTGTGTGTGTGTGTGTGTGAAGCACAGTAAAAAGGTCCTTGCATGACAGACACTATTTCTTCAGTTCTAGAAAACAAACACGAGTTTCTTTTCGTATCTTTGTTAGATCTTGTGGGTATACATAAATATGATTTTTTTTTTTGTTTCACAAGGATATTCATATATCTGTGCAGTTCAATTCTTTCTTGATTCTACTTTTCAAAGCTAATGGAACTTTTTTGGAGGGTGCAATGCTGGTAATGTAGGCAGATCCATCTGAATATGATGAATTCCAAGCAAAAACCCCAAACCAATAAATACATCTTCATTCTCTTAAAGCTTGTTATCAGTCTGCATACATTGCCTCAGTCCTCACTAAATGTACAGTCATAGTAGGAATTAATGTTATCATGCCAAGCCTCTGACAAATCAAGCAGCACAAAATCAAAGAAACACCAACTATATTGAACTGGATCTTCCATTTTTTTCTTATATTAGCATGCAGGCACTTTCTAATCTAATAGTGTTACAGGATGACCACAAGAGGGAAACAGGTTAATAATAAATGGCCTTATTTTAGATTCAGTGCTTCAAGCACTTGAACATGCATTATATTATATTATACCATGATCCCCCCAAAACGTGCATGCTGATTGGCCAGCGTGCCCGTTGTAAATCGAGTTATACTAATGGAAAAAGGTCCGTCGCCGGACTTTTCCATTAGTATAACTCATTTTAAACACTGTCTCGCTATGTTAAATGGGTTTAACATGGCGAGACAGCTAAAATAAGCAGCGGAGATCTCCGTTGCTTATTTTAAAACTGTCTCGCTATGTTAAACCCATTTAACATAGCGAGGCAGTGTTAAAAGCAACGGAGAAAGCAAGATCTCCGTTGCTTTTTAGTGTCTCACTATGTTAAATGAGTTTAACATAGCGAGACAGTTTTAAAATAAACAACGGAGATGTCCGTTGCTTATTTTAAACTGTCTCGCTATGTTAAACTCATTTAACATAGCGACACTAAAAAGCAACAGAGATCTTGCTTTCTCCATTGCTTTTGCCCACAGCTCTGATGTACTGCGCAGGCGCAGTACATCAGAACTGCCAGAGATGCCAAGACATCTGCGGAAGGGCAGTAAACAGGCATTATACTATGCCATTATTTAAGAAAAGTAACAGTTTCTTTTCTTAAATAATGTCATATAATAGCAATAACCCACTTCTGGTGTGGGTAATGCTAAATTTACCACGGTTGGCTTTTGGTCCCTCGGGCCGCCCTCGGGACCAAACCACGCCAACCGTGGGTAGCATTACCAAGCGTCAGTTATTGCTATACTATTTGACTATGTCTAGTTAAAATACCACAGTTAGATTACTGCTATTTTTAAGCTTTTCTTTCCTGGTTTCCAGTTGATTCTCTGGTCACAGATTACGTTTTATTCTATTCAAATGAAATCGTGTTTCATTGATTTTACACATTTGATGTCTTTTCCCAACACTTTTTATATAATTTAGGGAATTTATTTTTCTTATGCCTATAGCCACACCTCATGCATATTGCGTTATCTTTCTTTTCGAGTCAGTACATTTAGAGAATTTCATCTGAATTTTATTTTCTTGACATGTATTTCATACATTTTAAACTATTGCAACTTCTGTGATCCTGTTATAGCAGTAGATTTGATCAGCCATATGTAGTGAGTATGACATTTGACTTGAACTGTGCTTATCAAGGATCTAAAAAAGCAGAAGTCTGAATACTTATGTTTTTGACTATCAGCATACTCTAAATATGTAGCATCATCTCTGAAAATAAGGGTATTGGTTGTTTGTTGATGGTATTCTCAGAAAATGAGCAAGGTGAGAAATTACTTTTAAATAGCAATGATAGCTGTCTGTGTTAGCTGGTGTGAGTATATAACATTTCATCACAAAAAAGTTAACAGAACTCTACTGAAGGCCAAAACATCTAAACATTATACCAATAAAAAGCCTAACAAGTGTTTTTACAAAGATCAAACCCCCTTGCACCCCTTATATCCTTGCTACTTAAATATACTAACTCTGAGATTGCACTACAATGGGGAAAAGGAAAATTCTCCACACTGCTAAGCAGCAATCTCTCATACAAACATACTGGCCTTTTGTTGTTAGCTGAATAGACAATCTCTTGTGCCACAACTTATTCCTGTTCAACCAAATGACCACCAGAACTTACAACCAATAAATATAACCTATATATATATATATATATATATATATATATATATATATATATATATATTTATTTATTTATTTATTTATATTTGTTGACCGGGAGTGTCCGACTGGACGTAGGTCCATTTTCAGCGGAGGCCCGGGGAGAAAAGCTCCACAGTTAAAATAAACAGACAGTAGTTACATTGGATTACATAGCGATTAACAATTTACATAGCAATTACTTACAACATATTTACAGATGAAGAACATAGTACATCAGTAGACAACTAGAATCTTTATCTGTGAAGTACATAACAGACATTAACAAATGTTACAAGAAGAAGTTCCTGCTGTATAATAAGTACTGGCTTATGAGCATCTGAGCTTGCTATAATCAAGGTAGTTAGTGGAGTGGAAAGAAAGGTAGTGGTTGGATGGTGAGGGTGATTAATAGCACCTAAAAACATACTGGCTATGCCCTTGCAACTCCCACTCTAATGGGAGTTGCAAGGGCATAGCCAGCATGTTTTTAGGTGCGCTTTTAGTAAAGTTTTGAAGTGGGTGCATGATGGTATGGAGGTAATTGTGGGTGGAAGGGAGTTCCATAATTTGGCTATGGTGCAAGAGAATAGTGCTTCACCAGCAGAGTTATTGGCTTTAGTGATCTGCAAGTGATTTTTGTTGCTGGATCTTAGTGGTCTGGTGGTGCGATAGGGTTGGAGTAGATTCTAGAGGGATGGGATATTTAGTGGATGATTTACTAGTTTGTGGGCAAGTGAGAATTGATACCATTGAAGGAGGTGAGGGAGTTCAAGCCAGCCCAGTTTAGCAAGTGAGAGGCAGTGGTGACTACAGTAGGATGCCCCTGTGGTGAATTTGGCGATTTTGTTGTAGCAGGTCTCTAGCTTGTTTAAATCGCATTGCCTTAGGTTGGTATATATTGAACAGGCATAAAGTAGGGTGGAGATAAGGTGGGAATTTGCTATTGAAATCTTTGCTGCTTTGGTGAGAAATTGTTTATTTCTGTATAATGCTCCTAGTTTATTGTGGACTTTTTTTATGGTCAAGGATATGTGAATGTCAAATTTTAGTTTATTCTCTATTTCCTCTCCTAGCAATTTGGTGTGTTCAGTTGGTATATAGTGTTGTTGTCTTTTGCTGTGATGTTAAAGTGAGAGTTGTTTTGAGTATGTTTGGTGGGTTGGAAGATGAGTAGTTTAGTTTTGTTTGGGTTGAGTATTAATTGGGCATCGGATAACCAAGTTTCAACAGAGGAAAAGGCTTCCTGTGTGACTTTTTGCAGTTTGGGTAGGGACTGGGCTGAGCAGATGATGGTTGAGTCATCTGTGTATTGTATGAGTGTGCCATGTTTGGTGGCAGAGGCTAGATTATTGGTGAAAACAGAGAAGAGTAGGGGTCCAAGGATGGATCCTTGGGGAACCCCTATGGAGACAGGTAGTTGGGGAGATATGTCATTCTGCCATACAACGGGTTGTTGGTGGTCAGACAGGTGACTCTGAAACCAGTTGGTGACCGATTGTGAGAAGGATAGGTTATTGAGGACAGAGATAGGTTGTTTGTGTGGGACCATGTCAAATGCTTTAGATAGGTCTAGGAAAGTAGCAGAGGAGAGATAGCCATTGCTTTTATGCTGAAAGATAGTGTTAGTAAAGGAGAGTAAGGCAGTGGAGGTGCTATGGTTTGGTCATAAACCATGCTGAGTATTGGAAAGGAGATTGTTAGTAAGGAGGTAGTCTGAGACCTGAGAGTGTATGCATCTCTCTAGTATTTTGGAGAGTGGAGAGAGAATAGCTATGGGACGGTAACTGGTTAGTTCTGTGGTGGGTCCACCTTTGTGGAGGGGAATTATATGTGATACTTTCCACAGTGTGGGAACGTAACTTTCTGACAGAAATCGGTTAATCAAGATGGATACTGGGTAGGCCAGAGCATCAGCTGCGATTTGTAGGTAT